>NC_090436.1:185006898-185306898 GCF_031143425.1 Pleurodeles waltl | reverse complement strand
GTCGTGCAGAAGTGTTTTCGTGCAGAAAGACCGCAAACAAGCCTTGCTAGCTGCAAGAGTCGCGGTTAGGGTTTTTGGATGCTGCTGTGGCCCAGGAGAGACCAGGATGTCGCCAATTATGTGAGGAGACAGAGGGGGCGCCCAGCAAGAGAAGGAGCCCACTCAGAAGCAAGCAGCACCCGCAGAAGTGCCGGAACAGGCACTACGAAGTGGAGTGAACCGGAGCTCACCCGAAGTTGCACAAGAGGGCCCCACGAAGCCGGAGGACAACTCAGGAGGTTATGCAATGCAGGTTAGAGTGCCGGGGACCTAGGCTTGGCTGTGCACAAAGGAAATCCTCGGTGAGTGCACAGGAGCCGGAGTAGCTGCAAAACACGCAGTTCCCAGCAATGCAGTCTAGCGTGGGGAGGCAAGGACTTACCTCCACCAAACTTGGACTGAAGAGTCACTGGACTGTGGGAGTCACTTGGACAGAGTTGCTGAGTTCAAGGGACCTCGCTCGTCGTGCTGAGAGGAGACCCAGAGGACCGGTGATGCAGTTCTTTGGTGCCTGCGGTTGCAGGGGGAAGATTCCGTCGACCCACGGGAGATTTCTTCGGAGCTTCTAGTGCAGAGAGGAGGCAGACTACCCCCACAGCATGCACCACCAGGAAAACAGTCGAGAAGGCGGCAGGATCAGCGTTACAAGGTCGCAGTAGTCGTCTTTGCTACTTTGTTGCAGTTTTGCAGGCTTCCAGCGTGGTCAGCAGTCGATTCCTTGGCAGAAGTTGAAGAGAGAGATGCAGAGGAACTCTGATGAGCTCTTGCATTCGTTATCTAAGGAATTCCCCAAAGCAGAGACCCTAAATAGCCAGAAAAGGAGGTTTGGCTACTTAGGAGAGAGGATAGGCTAGCAACACCTGAAAGAGCCTATCAGGAGTCTCTGACGTCACCTGCTGGCACTGGCCACTCAGAGCAGTCCAGTGTGCCAGCAGCACCTCTGTTTCCAAGATGGCAGAGGTCTGGAGCACACTGGAGGAGCTCTGGGCACCTCCCAGGGGAGGTGCAGGTCAGGGGAGTGGTCACTCCCCTTTCCTTTGTCCAGTTTCGCGCCAGAGCAGGGCTGAGGGATCCCTGAACCGGTGCAGACTGGCTTATGCAGAGATGGGCACTATCTGTGCCCATCAAAGCATTTCCAGAGGCTGGGGGAGGCTACTCCTCCCCAGCCCTGACACCTTTTTCCAAAGGGAGAGGGTGTAACACCCTCTCTCTGAGGAAGTCCTTTGTTCTGCCTTCCTGGGCCAAGCCTGGCTGGACCCCAGGAGGGCAGAAACCTGTCTGAGGGGTTGGCAGCAGCAGCAGCTGCAGTGAAACCCCGGGAAAGGCAGTTTGGCAGTACCCGGGTCTGTGCTAGAGACCCGGGGGATCATGGGATCCAAGATGGCATTGGGGGGGGGCAATTCCATAATCATAGACATGTTACATGGCCATATTCGGAGTTACCATTGTGAAGCTATACATAGGTAGTGACCTATGTATAGTGCACACGTGTAATGGTGTCCCCGCACTCACAAAGTCCGGGGAATTGGCCCTGAACAATGTGGGGGCACCTTGGCTAGTGCCAGGGTGCCCACACACTAAGTAACTTAGCACCCAACCTTTACCAGGTAAAGGTTAGACATATAGGTGACTTATAAGTTACTTAAGTGCAGTGTAAAATGGCTGTGAAATAACGTGGACGTTATTTCACTCAGGCTGCAGTGGCAGGCCTGTGTAAGAATTGTCAGAGCTCCCTATGGGTGGCAAAAGAAATGCTGCAGCCCATAGGGATCTCCTGGAACCCCAATACCCTGGGTACCTCAGTACCATATACTAGGGAATTATAAGGGTGTTCCAGTATGCCAATGTAAATTGGTAAAATTGGTCACTAGCCTGTTAGTGACAATTTGGAAAGAAATGAGAGAGCATAACCACTGAGGTTCTGATTAGCAGAGCCTCAGTGAGACAGTTAGTCATAACACAGGTAACACATACAGGGCACACTTATGAGCACTGGGGCCCTGGCTGGCAGGGTCCCAGTGACACATACAACTAAAACAACATATATACAGTGAAATATGGGGGTAACATGCCAGGCAAGATGGTACTTTCCTACAATTGTACAGTCCCTTGTCATTCCACACCTGGACTATTGCAACAGTCTTTATCTGGGCATCAGAAGATCTGTCTTGAACTGACTACACGTCTTCCAAAATGCTGCTGCAAGGCTTCTTTTCTCCCTCCCAAAATTCTGCTCAGTATCCAAGCTTTTATGCATGCTCCACTGGCTGCCTATTGAGAAGCAAACAAAGTTTAAGGCTTTATTCATTTCCCCTAAGATCCACCATAAGCAAGGAGCACCAGGCCTTTGATGCAGTCATATTCTCTTATGAGAACCTTATGCTCAGCAGACTTGAATCTGACCTTCACATTCTGCCCCAGAAGAGCCAGAATGGGTGGACATTCTTTTTGAGTCCTGGCTGCAGCCTTATGGAACTCTATGCCGCCTGTGCTAAGAAAGATTCACAACCACTTAAAATTTTAGAAGAAATTAAAGACCTAGTTGTTCTCGTCCTAAGTCTAGTTTGCTTTTCTTTTCCCACTGTTCTTGTCCTCCCTGAGATTAGCACTGGGAAGCTCACTCCTAGGGGCAGCTGTTCACTCTAGAAATCATTTTAACATACATAGCATAACATAACATAACGTAACATAACACTAACAACTTTGAAGTCAAGAAAACAACAAAATACAATTCTGAAACCAATTTAGAAAAGATGAATTACACCAAAATCATTACAATCAGATAAGGGACGGTGAGATATGTATTTTTTTTAATTTTCAGGAACAAACCACCAAGAAAAAACTGCATTATTCAAAAAACAGCAGTTTGCAATTGACTAGGCCTACACATGACTTAGACCACTGCAATGGAACGTATGCTGAATACACCAAGTAGGTTCCCATGGTCAAAGTTTCATATTAGGACCTAATTTAGAGTTTGGTGAATGGGTTGCACTATCACAAACATGACAAACGTCCTATCTACTGTATTAAAAGTGCCACTGGAAATAATGCACTTGTTATACGGCTGGACAGAGTAAGTTGCCCTCTGAACTCTAATCAGATCCTAAGTCTCTGAAATGCAAGGCAAAAACCTTCTGTGGTCCTTATTCCAAGGCTGAGAACAGAGATGGCCCATCAAAGTCAGATATGTTGTCATCAAGCTGCTACTGAAGCCATTGGTTTTGCCATCAAAAACTCTGAGTGTGATGATGATGTGTTTTGTAGTTGTTAAGGCCGCTTCGTCCCTGGGATGGTCCCTTTTCCTCATTCGATTCCAGAGTTTTAGGTAGTTACCTTTTTGTTCTTAAAATACTCATGCTGGAAGCTGTAGCAAAGCAGAGCTCCAGGAGGCTGGATACCTTTCAGCAAATTCCTGCTAAACCAATTTTCAGTGTGGCAAAAAGCTCTGGGTGGGACATACTTGGTGTTTTTGCCTGCCTTGTGTGCAAGCCTCAGCATCTTGTCCCAGTCTTCCAGAGGTGCACAAATAGTAAGCCCAACTTTTCTCTAACTGCTAGAAAAGTTATTTCTGGTCACCAGCTCCTATGGCAGGCTTCTAGGCATTGAGTCTCTTTCTCTCTAGCCTGGGTCCCTGAAGGGTTCAGTCCTCTGTGGTCATCTGGGCTATCTTGGAGTCAGGAGTGATTTTGCTTTTTATGCCCAGGGGTGGTCAAACAGGAGGCTAGCCCACTAACCCCTGGAGAGCAGTTTGAGTCCCTTGGTGCCAGCAACAGTCAGGAATTATTCACTCGGCTTATTCCAGTAGGAGGCAGGAGTCTTTTGTCTTCCAGCAAGGCCAGCAGGGTCTTCTTCTTTGCTGTAGTCCTCATGTGTCAATGAATGTTCTGAGAAGGGGGTGTCCAGATGCCAGTCATATTCTGTGCATTAGCCAGTGGTTAGAGAATTTTCCCTACACAGTCATGGCTATCTAAGTACTTTCTCATTACATACCCACCTCCTTTTGCAGCCCTTCCTCTTTGCTTTACTGCAAAAATGTCCATAGCCTCCAAGTTTCAGCATGGCTGAAATGTTCTTCCTTCTGGAAAAGCTCCAGTCAGGCCCCTGTCTACTCCATTATTTAGAGGAGGTAATCTCCTTTATGTCAGGGTCCAAAATGATTTTCCTTTCAGCTGGTGTTGGATTGAACAATCTAGGAAGGATCTGGGAGTAAATAGATACTCTCGGCTCGTTTTGGGAACAGCAAGTCATAAAAGTGTCAAGTCTGTTTCTTGTCCTGCTAGCTGTCCAGTATCTGCTAGCTGTCCCTCCCCAGATGGCTACATCTTGTTAAGTGGCCAGTTTTTCACAAAATCCCTCCCCTCCTGGGGCCAGAGGCCGAGCCATAGTCCTTTGACAGGCAGAGTCATCACCTCCAACTAGGAATGTGTGTTGCCCTCTGGAGGTGTTTTTTATGCAGTTCTGACTCAGGCAGCCTAATGTAAATTTTTATAAATTTACTTTTTCACTTAAGTTATCAAAAATATGATTTCACCATTAAATCTGAGTTTTAAAACTAAGGGTAAATTAACTTTGAATCTTTTTTCTAGGATTTAACAAGCTAAGATATTAAATAAAATATTTGAATCACACCAGAGTAGCTTTTGAGCAGCCAATGGAGACAGGATTATATACCGTCTGCCGGAGGTGATGGCCGCTCAGTGGTGGTGGTGCTGGTGGCTCCTGCTCATCCCCTGCAACCTTGGACGGCTGCCCACTGGAGGTGGTGGTGCTGCCGGGGGGTTGGGGAGGCTCCTGCCCATTCCCTGCAACCTCCGACAGCTGCACAACCATGGTTGGTGGTGGGGGCTCCATCACAGTTCCAGCCCAAGGGCCCCTTGCTCTTCCTGCCTGCTGGTGCAGGCTCCTTGCTCTTCCTGGCAGCTGGGTCAGGCTCCTTTACCTTCTTAGCAGCTGCTGGTGCAGGCTCCTTTCCCTTCTTGTCTGCTGGGGCAGGTTCCTTGCTCTTTCTGGCAGCTGGGGCAGGCTCCTTTCCCTGGAGGCTGCCTGGTGCAGGCTCCTTCACCTTCAGGACATGTGGCCTGGATCCTTTTCCACCATGAGTGGGTGTGGTGACGACTGGGCCCGTGGACTGGGTGGCTGAGGTGCTTGGCTAGGTTCTCCCCTCCCTGGCCATATGTGCAGGACAGGGGAGGGGGTAGTGAAGAGGTCAATAGTGGATAGGAACAGTTTTTTAGGGACGTTGGGGTGAGAAGAGGGAGAAGGTATGGGAGTGAGGGAAGAGGGAGTGGTTGTTGGAGGTGTCTTCCTGCTGATTCTGGGTGCAGGTGCATGGGCTGGATGGTGTTGTGAGGTGGATGGCTATTGGGTGTCTTAGTGCTTGCATTTGTGTACTTTAAGGGGGGGACAGAGACAGTGGGAGAGGGCACAGGGGACATGTGCATGGCTGTTGTGGAGATGTCTGTCAGTAAGGTGTGTGTTCTGCTTGGTGTGGTGATGCTGGTAGTGGATGATGATGTAGTGCATGCAGGTGTGAGTGTAGACGGAACTGGGAGGGAGGTGGAGAAGGAGGAGGAGGAGACAGAGGAAATAGTGGATGTTGGTGTGTCTGCATCTAGATGGTGTGTGTGTGTGTGAGTGCCTGTGGGATGAAGTGTGGTGCTTGTGTTTGCCTGTACTACTCTTGTGTGTTGTCTTGTGTGCATGCTCGTCTGACTGTGTGCTTGTGATGGGCTGGGGTTGAGGAGAATGGGACTGGGAAGAGGAAGTTGGAGGGGGAGGTTAGAAACAGGGACAATGGCTGCCATCAGAGAGGAGGCCAGAGCCTGGATCGATCCCTGTTGGGCCGCCATGCCAGTGTGAATGCCCTCCAGGAATGCATTAGTCTGTTGCATCTGGGCTGCCAGCCCCTGGATGGCATTCACAATGGTTTCCTGCCCTACAGAGATGGATCTCAGGAGCTCAGTAGCCTCCTCACTCAGGGCAGCAGGGATCTCTGGGGCAGAGCCTGAGGGGCCTGGGGTGAAGGAGATGCCCACCCTCCTGGGTGAGCCGGCACGGGCAACTCGTTGAGGTGCTGCTAGGAGGGTAGTGCTGGTACGGGGGTGGCGGATGTACCTGTAGCTGGGTTGGCCACAGAGGTGTCCCCCACCACCAGGGAGCCTCTATCGGAGGAGATATCTGTGTCAGAACTGTCCCCTCCAGCCTCTGTCGTGGTGCTCCTCTCGCCCTCCGTCCCACTGGTGCCCTCAGCATCGGTGGACTCTGCCTCCAGAGTCCTGTGGGATGCAGCTCCCTCCGTCACCGGTGCATCTGCTCCTCCGCCAGATGATGATAATGCACATAAGGACAGGGTGACAAAACAAAAAGGGGGGGAAGAGACAAAGGATACACTTGGTCAATAGCTGCACCAATACCAGTTTTGGCATACACAGCACCCTCACACACAGGGAACAGCCCTACGCAATATGTCATAGCACTACCAGAGAAATAGTTAGCAGCCAAGCCATGGGGGGTGCACACACCGCCAACTGCAGCACACCCAGCCATGACCAGTTGTGGATGCCTATGAGCTAGGTAGCAAGATTCTCCCTTCTGAACCCTAGCCACCAGTGGACCTATGCTGCAATGTTAGCCCTGGCCTAGGGGCACCCACTGACACACATCCCCAACCCGGATACCACTCTACCATGCGTAAGTTGTAATGATGGCCACTGTACTCACTCCCTTGTGGCTGCTGTGAGGCCCTCAAGCGCCCATCCAGCTCAGGATAGGCCACCGCCAGTATGCGGGCCATCAGGGGGGTCAGGGCTCAATGGGCACCCCTTTTTTGCGTTTGGAGGCCATCCCCAGCTGTGCCTCTGCTGTCTTCCATGCCCAGCGTCTCAGGTCCTCCCACGGTTTCCGACAGTGGGTGCTCTGCCTGCCGTAGACCCCCAGGGTCCGCACGTCCTTAGCGATGGCACGCCATATACCCTTCTTTTGATGGGTGCTGACCTGCAGAGGCATTACACACAGGAAAATAGAATTAGTCAAACAGTCCTGTCTGCTACACTTATGGCCCACCATACCCCTTCACATCACCATTTACACACACATGGCCCAGCACACACCGAATACGTCACACAGAGGACATCCACCCCCCCTTACACGAGGCCTTCACACACACCACTCCATGCATTCATGCCACATGCATCGTGCCCACAGTGTACTCACCTGGTGGTCTGGAGGACGATACAGCAGTCTGTATTGGGGTAGGACCCCATCCACCAGTCTGTCCAACTCCGTTGAAGTGAAGGCTGGGGCCCTTTCCCCAGACACACGGGCCATGGTAGCTTCCAGACACAGGTCACAGCAGCACATGCAGTGTAGGTCCTCTCCTGTTGAAGATCAGGTAGCAAGTGAGGGATGAGATAGAAAATGGCGGTCACGTCCGCAGCGGTGGATACCGTTACCGCCGGCGTACATCACGATTGTCCAATGTAACCCATAGGGTCCAAAGTTAACCAATGAGGAGTTGCACGGCGGTTCCTTAAAGCCTCCTGCAACGGCGCACAACATCAGCGGAATTACCTCACTTCCACCTGTCCCTCTACATAGGACAGGCAGATGTCATTTCAGGTGGGGGCAGGCCCTGGATAATTGCTACATCACTGGTGAAATGGGGACATACTGTACAAATCACACTTGTGTCCTTGTGTGACATAACTGGTGCTCATGTAAGGCACTCAAGTTCGCCCTCGAAGCTTACCGAATGATAACAACTTTGATATCTGGATACCATAATAAGCTGATCTGATGGTCATGGACAGATAAAGCAACACTTTATAAGTGTCCTTTCAACGGCACCTTCCTTCAAAATATAATCCTATGCTTTAATCAAATCAGCTTCATCACTATTGTTTTGCCTGGAATGAATTAAAAAAAGAAACGCGATATAATTAGCATCCACGTGTTTTTGTGGAGTAGTACAATTCAATTTCTATAGTCTATTTTTCAATATAGGTATCCTTGCAACAGGTGTATAGCTAGTTATTAACTTTTAGGTCTGGCCTAGAGGTAGATTTAAGTACTCACCAACCTCATGTTTTCCTAAATAAATCATAATAAAAATACATACACATACATACATAGGGACATTTGGAAAGCCCTCTTCAGCCATTGGTTTAATAAGGACTTATTCACATTTTATTTGTTTTCACCCACTGCATCATATAGGATGGGGTAATAGGCCAGTCAGCTTCATCCACTGGCTGTCTTTCAGTTTTGTTGTCAGCACTTTGTCTGATTGCATGTGCCTAGCATCCTGAAAAGGAGTGCACTTCAATGCTATGGCTAATGTCCCTTGGTTGATATGACACTTCTGAATTCGTACATTTTTTCATTTAATATAGTAAATTTGTTTTTACAAAGTGCATACATTTGCAAAACATATGCGTATTCATATTCATTTTATCAAAGAAGTATACGACTTTCCTAAAGGCACAATGTGAATATCAAGCATGGTTCCAGCCAGAAGTTCTCCATCATCTACTAACAGCCATAATGTAGTAAGGTGTAATATTTATTTAGAAAGTCAATAATGTCCTCCTTTTTGGGAAGGTCAATTTCATCAAGCATATTGACTCCTCCACACCATACACTTACTTCACCTGTTGTGGTTCGTCTCTATGGTGGGAACTTCTCAATGCTACTTGGCTGGTCAGACCCCAGGGTTGAAGCATTTTGGAGTAAAATCAGGCCCACTTGTTAAATGAGATTGCTTCCCTTATAAGTGGGCTAGTTTTAGTCCACAAGTGTTGAGAGCAATTTAGGTTGTTCAAAGTCTAAAGGAGTTCCCTACTAGCAGCTAGTAGGGAACTCGTGACTTTTTCAGACATTTGATTCAAAGATGTTTATTATTAGACATTATATGATGGGATTCAATAAGCATTCTCTGTCGTTTTCCATTTTTGTTTGAGGCATCTATATTTGAATTTGAAACTATTCAAAGTTAAAATAAACAAAAAGGAGACATGGGTCCGAGTTCCGAACTTCCTCATGGATTCGTCTTTCTAATCACACCCATAATCCTTCTTGACAGGGGTTCAAACTTTTTCTCTTTGGAGGCAGTTTTTATTTTTAGGAAGTAACCTTTTATTTTTAATCCGTTTATGCACATACATGGGTGGGGGGTGCAAATCTTTTAAGCATGTGTTAAATAATAGTGCCTTAGATCTGGCCAAGGGACACAAAGAATGAATTTGTCACTAACAATGCTTTCTTATGTATGTAAAACATGAATTGTTTGAATGGGAGACCATATAGGAAGCAAAGTGTCTTGTTGCTTGCAGCAAAGATTCGCGCCAACTTATCCTACATTACACCCGCCCATTCATGCCAATTTTCCTCCAACAAACAGCAGTCTGAGTGACAGCTATTGGTGCAATGCTTTTAGGAATGGACTCCCATAGGTCAGCATTGTTGCATACTCCGAGTGTCCAGGTGCTAATTGCAAGGCTGCTCGCAAAATCTCTGATCATCATGTTGAGCTTGTTGGAAGACCCAGGTTTTCAATTCATTATTGAAGATGGATAGCTCAGTTGTGATACAAAGTTCCAAGGGAAGATTATTCCAGGCAACTGGCCCAAGGTAAGGGAAAGATCTGCCTCCGGTCCTGGCCCGGCGGATTTTTGGGATTCTTGCTAAATGACCATAAATTCTCGGAGGGGCATAATTATAAATCAGCCTTCTCAAGTAACCTGTTCCTTTACCGTGTAGTGCTTCATGAACTAGGTCTAGGGTTTAAAAAAGAAAAGAAAAAAGAATCCTCTTTTTGATAGGAGGCTAATCAACTTTCAGATGTGGGGGGCATATGGGTTCTTGGGGAAAGGTTAAGAAGAATTCAGACCCGCCACATTTTGCACCACTTGAAGTCTATTAAGAAGGTATTCTGGGAGACCCAAGTATAGTGCGTTTCCATAGTCATGTGGAAGTTATCAATGCTTGAATCACCGTTTTCTTAGCTTCAAAAGACAGAAGAGGTAAAAAAAAAATCAAGGAGCTTAACAGACCAAAACAGGAGCCAACCAGGAAATTCATTTGTGGTTGGAAGGTTCCAAGACCTGACATTCTGCCTACTATTTTGTCAAATTCTGCTGCTCCCTGCTGATGTGAGGACATACTAGTGTGCAGCCTTTGACCATGACCAGCTGGGAATAAGTGCAGTGCTAAGCCTTTGGCCAGGCCAAGAACACCCCTCTCACCTATGTCCTTGTGTTTGGTAGCAGTGCCTGGCCCTACGGCGAACCACCTCTTGGACCTCTTGGATATCAACTATTGTGAATGAATGGCCTTTTGAAGCAGCAGCAGATATTGAGTGTAGGGCTTGACCTTTGACTAAATCTTGCACCCACCGAAAGTGATCTGCACCCATACCCGATGTCCACAGAGCTCACTGCACATTGACTTTTCTGTATACACTTGCACCATGAATTTTCCTTTTTACTTAGCAATTCCTTAGATCCAACCAAGCACGTTCTTCAGCCCTATTCAATGTCTTGTGCATTTTTTCATAATTGGGAATTAGTGTTTTTTTATGTTTCTTTGCTGCAGACTTCAGTAGAAGGACCTTGTCTGCAATTTGACTTGGCACCCAGTCCCTATTCCACACAAACTAGCGGGTCATGGCCATCTGCTCTGTGCCCTGCCATTGTGCTGGCATGGCCAACTGCACATGGCCTTTGTCTGTGCATACCAGGGTATGGCCACTGGGCAGAACTTAGTTCAACTCCTATATGTACATTTAGCCTTCAGCTCTGCACAGGAGGTTCTGGGTGCAGCTACTGGCCTACAGCCCGGTAGAGATCATGTCATCTTTCTCATGGTGAATGGCCTTTAGCCATGTGGAGTGTGCTTTTGGCCCTGACTGAATCTCTTCAGTCAGTGTAGCTTGACTGCAGTGTCACAGTGAGCAAAGCGTAACTGTTCTTGGGTTGCTTGTGTTCCAGTTCGGAGAGGACCTGGCTTGGCCGTTTGAACTGGACTGTTGCTATTGGAGTATGGTAAAGAATGATTTACATATGGCTCGGTCCAATCTGCAGTGGCATAGTGGGCAAAAGCACGATGGGTTGGAATGCTACATTGAGCAGTGGTTCGACTTATTGCGAGCATCCTTTTGTGTGTTTCTGGAAATGGCTTGTGCGTGCATGCCTGCTGTTTCTCAAACAATATGCACTTTTTTTTCTTTTTAAGTATGTACTATGTGTTATTGCAGCATTGCAAAGTTCACTTTGATTCATGCCAGCTGTTGTCACAGGCAATAATTTGTCTTCTTGTATAAGCCTTGAAACAAATCCTAACATTGTTTGTGGTTTTGGCCATTGCAGGTTTAACATTGCACAATATGTGATATTGGTTGTGCATCACAGAAAATCAAGCTTCAATAATAAAAAACCCTGATAAAGTTGCAGCCCTTTTTCTTTTTAACTGACAATTGGTTCCAGTATCTAAAAATACTAAAACCATGGCAGCTGCAATAATAATATTTCTCTAACTGGATTAAAATCAGCAGTGATCTGATCCCAAATCTGATTTATTGCTGTAACTCACAGTGTTGGTGCACACTTAATATTTTATTATTTTTTAGGCTGTACCGTAAGCTGAGTACCAACTACTCCCTAATGCCAAGTTTACAATAAGGAATGTGCCTGTTCTTTTAACTTCACATTTATATGCTTGGCCTAGAGTCCGAAAGCAGCATATTTTTGTTTTCCAATTGGAAACCATCACTTACACATGGGAGTGTAAAATCCTGGCTCATTCTCTCATGCTCGTGGTAAGGATAATGTTCTAAGATGTCAGTTAACATTATTTTGCCCATGATAACTTGATGTGACAGAAAAAGGGGATTTGAGCAAATCATAAACATTACATATGAGTTGGGTTTGCTTAACAAATGTGACAGTAAACCAGGCGTTACAGTTTTTTTGTACTGTCTGAGCTAGGTACTTGCTGGAGAGAAGTGGAAGAGAAGGCAAAGGTTTATTTCTGCCTCAGAGAGCTGTTCCTTAGTTATACAGCCGATGTTTTTGCCTATATGTTCTGTATCATACCAAACCTCAGCCTCATTCCTCTATATTATCATAGAACTCTTCATTGACTTATAAGATCCTTATTATGTTTATCACATGTATGCCGGCCTCCCAAGATAAGGATGGGTGGAATTAAAATAAATGAGCTGCAAACTTTACTTAGAATATAGTGGTAGGTTGAAGGTGAGGATATGTATATTAGCTTCGTGCTAACAACCTAGTTATAGGAAGGTTTTTCTGTCCAGGGTAAACTTCCTCTTAGACAAATCAAAGGCCCAGCTGCCTGATACTTTTATACAAAATACCATTCTCAACAACATCCCTGGTTTAGCTGTTCCTTTTCATATTGTTATTTTCTGGCCACCCAAAGAAAAGCCTAAGGACCAAGTCAATGTCCAAGAGACACTCACATATTTGCTTCAGATTGTTGGCCACCTTTACTCCCTTCAACAGTTTGCAGGCTAGTTGGTGTTGCCATACTGGTGAACCACCTTTCACGATGTGAGAGGAATATTGCTGAGATGACCGTTGCTTCGATAACTCTGGCAAAATGTTAAGACCTAAACTACATGTGCTCCCACAGAATCAAAATCCTTCTGAGCCACCAGCCTGACCATCACACCCAGGCTCTTTCAGGTCATGTGCTAGCACTCTTGATGACAATGTTGAAAAAACGTAATTCATCTCAGACCTACTAGAAAGCTGCCACTGGGTCCAGTTGCAGGCCCTGGAAAGAGAAATATTAATTGGCCATTCATTATCTGGATATTTCCCCTTCAGTCACCCAATCACTGAAATCCTAAAGCTAATGAAATTTCTGGTCCTCCACCGGTATCTATATGTCTTAAAGATGTTCTGTCTTTTCAGAACTTCCCAGGGTCAGATACTGATTCCCACACTCCTTTGGTAGCACCACATTGTCTATCCTTTAAAGGATGCTCCATCTTACTCTGCGTCATTAAGGTCCTACAAAGCAAACAGGCCTATAAGCAGCTCTAGCTAGTTCATATTCACGGTTTATTCTTCTTTCAACAACTTTCAGTCTGTATCAATAACTCACAACACCAGTGGCTTGCATTTGGCACTGTAAACGAATCCCCGCTCCTCTATTGGCTCAGCCACTACACTCCTGAGAGAGCAAGATATCTAAGTATTTGAAAGGCCTCCCTTCCAAACTTACAATCCATTCACCTTCCCTCAGATTGTCTCTGAAACGATTTATGTGTGTCATGCTGAAAGAGTATCCATTCTGTGTGGCAGAGTGGTAGTAGCATGTGGTACTGCCCAAAACTATTTAACACTACACAGCGTAGCACATTTTGTCCTGCTCACTAACATTATTTACCACAATTTGAATCTAGCATGGGCTATACTCCAAAACATGAATGAAGATGGTGGAAGGCTGTAATCAAGCAACAAGCCACAAATATGGGCTTGTAACTAGATATCATCACAGCTATTGTGTATTTTAGTAAAGACAACATGAGCTGAATATTTTTTCAAAAAATGTATGTCATAGTTAATGAGACTGCAAAAATGAGTGTCAATGTTTTACTCTCTTGCAGCACGATGTTCAATGTTGGAGATCATTTTTAGATATCGCATAGAGCATGCGCTGTACTGTAAGACATATTTACAATTCAGTGGGCTTACAAATCACCTTCAGGATACCATTAGTTGTTTTCATTGTCACTCTTCTTTGCAGTCTTTCTATTGCTTACCTTCCTGGAACATGGACCAAGTACATGTGATCTTCTTCGTCTTTGTCCTTTCCTCTTATATGTTTAATTGTCTAAGCGGCTCAGTATTATTCCTTGACATGCAACGTGCTTTCCTCCTTTTAGCACATGCATGTTACTTTCACTCTATCTTGTGTCTATTTTGATGATTTAGTTACTTACTAGCACAACTGTACTACTATATGCCACTTTATGATATTTCACCCCACGCCCCTGAATGCCCCACTGTATTACTCTATGCCGCTCAACTCCAAGCAACTGTATTATACCCCACTCTACGCCACTCTACTGTGTGTCACTCCACTTTACACCATTCTGTACCACTCCACTCATCTCTAATCTATGCCACTCCATTCCTTTATGCCACTCTACTCCACTCTTGGCACTCTACTCCATGTCATTCTACTGTATGCCACTGTACTCTATGCCATCCCATGTTATGCCACTCCATACAGTGCCACTCTATGCTACTCTTTGCTAGTCCATTCTTTGTTATTTTACTCTATGCCAAATGCTTTATTCTACACCATCCCAGTCTCTGCCACTCCACTCTCCTCTCTGCCACTCCACCCTCCTCTTTGCCACACCACTCTCCTCTATGCTACACCACTCTCCTCCATGCTATTCCCCTCTACTGTGTGCCACTCCACTCCAGGCCGCTCTACACCACTCCACCCTACTCCACACCACTCTACTCCACACCACTCTACTCCACCACACTTATTCCACCGCAATCTATGCACTCTATTTTATGCCACTCTACTCTATACCACTCTACTGTACACCACACTACTCTATGCCATGCCACTCCACTCTACGCCACTACCTAACTACCCCATAACACTCTACGCCACTCTACTCTATGCCACTCCACTCTACACCACTGACTCTACTCTATGCCACTTACTTCACTCTGTGTCACTTGATTCCTCTCCACTCTATGCCACCCCATTCTCCTCTCTTCCACACCACTCTCCTCTATGCTACTCCACTCTTCTCTGTGCCACTCCACTATACGCAATGCCACTTCACACCACTCCATACCACTCGAGGTCAATCTACACCACTCCACTCTATGCTACACCACTCTATTCTAAGCCATTCTACTCTATGCCACTCTCCTCTGCTACAATCTACTCCACCTTACCCTATGCACTCTACTGTATGCCACTCTACTCTCCTCCACTCTACACCACTGACTCCATTCTATACCACTTACTCCACTCTATGCCACTTGACACCACTCCTCTCTATGACAAACCACTTTATGGCATTGTACTCTATGCTAGTCTAGCCACCCCCACTGTATGCCACTCTACTCTATGCCACACCACTCTAATCTGTGCCATTCCATTCTACTCTACACCACTCTACTCTATGCCAGTCTACTGTATGTCACTCCATTCCACTCAGTGCCTCTTTATGCCGCTCTACTCTGTTACTCTACTGTATGACACTCTATTCTACTACTCATTACTATATGTCACTTCACTCTACACTATGCCAAACTATGGCACTCTACTCTAATCCATGCCACTCTACTCCATGCCATTCTGCTTCACCCCACCCTATACCACTTTACTTTATGTCCCTCTACTTTACCCCACTCTACTCTACACCACTTCACTCTATGCCAGTTTACACCACTCCACTCTAAGACACTCCACATAATGGCACTCTACACCACTCCACTCAACTCTACACACTGTCACTCCACTCTGTGTCACTTCCTGTACTCCACACCACTCCACCCCATGCCACTCTACTCTATGCGACTCCACACAATGGCACTCTATGGCTCTCTACTCTATGCGACTCCATTTTAGGCCACTCCACTTTATGCCACTCCTCTGTAACCCACTCTACTGTACAGCACTCTACTCTACAACTCTCTATTCTATGCCACTCTACTCTATACCAACCTAGTCTATGCCCCTGCACTACATCCAATGCCACTCTATGCCACTCTACTCTACACCACTCTACTCTTTGCCACTCTATTCCACACCTCTCCACTCTATGCCACTCCACTCTAAGCCATTCCACTCTATGCCATACAACTCTATGCCACGCTGCACCACATCACTCCACTCCAATCCACTCTATGCTGGTCTACTCTACCCCACTCTATGCCAATCTACTCTGTCACTCTACTCTACAGCACTATACGCCACTCCATGCAAATTCACTCTATAACAATCTAATCTATGCTACTCTACTATATTCCACTCCAGTCCACACCTTTCCATTCCACTTAAGTCTACGCCACTCTACACCATTTCACCATTTCACTCTACACCACTACTCGCCACTTCGCTCCAATCCACACAATGCCACTCTATGGCTCTAAATGTCAGGCTCTAAATGTCACTCCCCTCTACAGCACTGCTCTTTGTGCCACTCTCCACCACTCAACTGTATACCCCTCTACTCCATTCCACTCTGTGTCACTCTACAGCACTATACTACATGCCTCTCCAGTCTGTGCCACTCTACTCTTCTCTATGCCACTCTACGCAACTGCGGTATGTGTACTCTACACGCCTCTCCACTGTACGCCACTCTACTCTTCACTAGGCCACTTTACACTATGCATCTCCACTCTATGCCACTCCACATCACTTTACTCCACGCTACTCTACTCTGTCACTCCACTGCACTCTACACACCCCACTCTATCATGCCACTACCTTTCAGACTACCTTCAAAGCAGCCACGCTGCTGTACAACATGGCAAAGACATTGGCAAAGCCAATAACTCTTACATAAGCGATACCTATTGGTTTTGTCAACACTTGTTAGATCATGGCAGACCATTCTAAATAGTGGCAGATTAGAGACTATCATAAGAAGGAAAGGAAGTTTGCAAGTTATTTTATGGTCATACCCCATCGTCATTTACTGTGGATGATTTTGTGGGCGTATTTGGTTTTGACTGTAATTTACTGAAGCGCGTTTCCGACTAAATGTCCTGTAATCAGTTAAGGTGGTTTAACACTCCATTAGCAGAAAGCCTCAGAATTTGTTCATCCTCCTCTGACATAATTTATGCTTGTGTTCTTACGTTTATGAGAGAAACAAGGCAGATCGCAAGCTTGTTGGTGCTCTATTGTGTCTATAATCACAGTTTGAGTGGGCCTCTGGTTTATTTCTGTATTAAAGATTTACAACTTCAAATTGTATTTTGATTCAAGACATGATTTGTACCAAAATGGCTATTTAAGAATCAAATTGCACCAGTAAATAGCATTTCCTTTCATTTGAAATCACTGATGGGAAAAATATAAGTAGCATATCGTTGGGCAAAAAAGTCCCCCCAAAAGGCTAAGTTATAATTTACACACACACATATATATACACATATACATATGCATAAATATTTATATATATTTTTTATTTTATTTTCACTGAAAAAAGCAAAGCTTACAGGGACGTTATAGTTAGGTTTACTTTTTACAAGGGGCGACTCCTCCTTAAGGGTGGAGGAGCGCCACCCCTCGCCAGCAGCCACAGGCTGTGACGTGAACGTCCCCCTCAGATGCATGTATATTTGTCCGGCTGTCTTGGGCTGGCCAAACATACATGCGCAGGTGCTCTCTGCAGCCCAGCAACACAGTTGCCAGGCTGCAGAGAGCCTGCACAGGCTCCCAGTCTGCCTGGATGGCCCTGGCTGTGCGCTCCCAGCCAATCCTGACGCTGCTGTGAGCAGCGTCAGGATTGGCCGCAGGGCAGGCTGGGAGCTTGTGCCTGCGTCCAACCAGCCAACAGGGAAGAGGGGCGCGGCACGGGATGACGTGGAAAAGGTAAGTGGTGTTTTTTAATTTTTTTATTTATTTTAATTAAATAATTAATTAATTAATTAAGTAAATATTATTATCACCCACTGCCCCACGCCGCCCTGCCCCTTCCACAACCCGCGAGCCGCTCCTGCGTTTTACCCATACAAAAAAATCGAAATTCAGCCCTTGTTGTTATACTTATGTTAAGAAACTATAACTTGTGGCCTAAAGTTACTTAACGGTATGAGTTATACTCTCTTCATATAAGTATAACTATAAGTAAAACTATAACTGCTGAATATCTATGGTTTTGTATGGGTAAAATGTAAACCTAACTCTAACGTCCCTGTAACTTTTATTTTTTTTCAGTGAATTTGTATGTTTTTTTAATGTACAGTAATATATAATTATTGTATGTTAATACAACCACCACCGTGTACAGCCTTTGGCCTGTGGCCAGGTCCTGTGGTCAAACCCCTGCAAACCCCCAACCCCGAGCTGGGGTTCGGTGGGTGAGTAGGGGTATTTTTATTATTTTTATTCTACTTTGCATCCAAGGATCCATTGCAAAGTTAGTCTGGGGGTTGCGCTGCATGTTACAGTGGTTCCATAGATGGGCAAAAAATTAATTGGGGCCAATTTTTTCCCCATCAGGGGTCCCTCAGGGCCCCCTCCTTGTCTTTGATGGGGTCAGGATACCTGTATCCTGACCCCATATGTGTTTTTACACATTATTTTTACTCTCCCCCGGGTAATACGACAAAGAAAATGGCGGTCGCAACTTTCCTGTCAGATTGCTGCCAGCCAATAAGGGCCTTGCTTTTTGAACAGATCCTCATCCCTAGATATCTATCTATTTTTCCTTTAAAAACTCCCAAACTACTGAACAGATTTAAAACAAAGTACAATGGGGGCGTTGCTTTGAGCGTCAAGATGGCAGTCACACTCTAAGAGTACTCTGGACCCCTCCTTCATCCGCTCCAATCTAGTGGCCCAATCCACGTCCAATGTTTCCCCTCATGACACCCGCTGTCCAAGTTCAAGCTATAAAGTAACACAGATCCCTCAAAAAATCAATAAATCAAACAGATGAAAAATAGAGACCAAATGGAGTCTTTGTATAATTCACAAAAATAAGAAATGTAAAAATCAACACTTTTCTTAACAAACACAATCATATAGTAGGGGAATACAGACAAACAGGGAAATAATGTACATTGTGCATAAAGGCATAACTCAGGCATTAAGAAATGCAATAAACAGAAACACTCCAAAAATACAAGTCACATTACAGTAGTACTCATGCTCATTGCTGCTGAATACACATAATCAAAAGCCGAGTCAACTATGTTTTGATCCTTTAGTCCAATTCTTATAACATCATCAGGACAAACCAATGTGCCTGAGGGAAAAGGTTTAAAATTAATTCCTGAAACCGTTTTTTGAGTCCATGACCCTGCAAACTCCCACGGTCACTGACAGACCTGAGGTCTGCCCAACATGGTGCCACCATGAAACGAGATCCGCTCTTACACCATGCCCTGAAGAGCACAGGACTGGTGGGTGCTAAGAACCAGGGAGGCATAGGGGTCCTCACTGAAGCCAAGCGGTGGCAGGAAGGCCGATTCCCCCTTGCCTGCTCATAGCTCCTGTGACCCAATCGCAGACTCAGACGATTGGCTCTGAGGCCTAGCAGCCAGCAAAGTCGCGGTTGAAGCCGGCCTGAGAGGGAACAAGAGAAGAGATGGGTGCATCTCTCCCCCTCTGCGATGGTTAAGACCTGCGGCTTTCTGCCCCAAGTGATCCCCTCCTCAGAGGGCTGTCCCACGTGTCCTTCGGTCTCTCTAAGCGGAGGCACTAAATCTAGTGCTACAAGGGTGTCCTGGTGCTGCTGGAGGGAGGAGCGACCACTTCAAAACACTGCCAGGCCCCAATTATTGGGACAATGGCCCAGGGTTGCTGCCTGCCTGGCCTGAGACTCCAAAAACCCCAGGGTGAGGCCTACGCCCCAACATCCCAGAGGACAAACTCACAGGTCACAATTGCTGCACATTCAAAATGCTCTCCTGACAGACCTCTTTACTGATGGATCTTAGCGGTTTGACTGGGTCCACTCCACTACATTTCTCAGGGAGGCCCCTCTGGATATCAGAGGCCCCCCTTATTGCATGCATGGGGAAGCCCCCACCACATCTAGATGAAGTATACACAGACAGCTAAGCTACACCTTTTCGGGGGAGCCTGACTGGCAATCAAACATAGGAACAGCGGTACGGAAGAACAATACCCTTTAACCTTCTGTACCTGAGTGGGCCGGTCCGCTGCTACCACTATCTGCATAGGCTTGCATTGCACCGTGGGTACCGTCCGTGAGCTGGGAAGGTGATCTAGGACCACTACCTACATTCAACATACTCGAAAATGCATCCGAGCTCTAAAGGACCGCCTGGTCAGGCCCTGTTCTCCTTGTCCAACCAGACTCCCCATGCAACACAGGATCACCCCTCAGGAGTGACCCAGTACCTAACGCATCACGATCAGACCAAACATTGTATTCTTTTCTTCAGCCACCTTGAGGGACTCTGTTGAGTCCTGAGAGACTGATTGCTCGTGATGCCGCACGGCGTGGCAAGCAGGTCTGGTCCGCCGAGAACAGCGCTGACTGCTAACACCAACCAAACAGTGTGGGCAAGGACAATTCCACCCACCCAGCAACCTCAGAAACACGAATTGACCAATACACTGCTAGCCCTGCATTTGGCCAACAGGTAGGTGCAGGCACAGAACAGTCACCCTTCTCAGATGGTGATCTGGCAGTCATCCCCCAAGCCATCCAGGCCTCCCAGTCTGCGGTAGAGGTAGAGGCCAAGATCGGAGAAGTATGAGTTGATGTCAGGTTACTTCGCCAGAACCTCCTCAAGGCCAAGACCAAGATTACCAAAGCTGAATCCTAAATCTCCACGGCAGAGGATAATATAGCCACCCACAAAGGAGCTGCATATCCATGCCAAAGATGTGGAGAACCAACAATGTGAACATGCTGGGTATCCCGGAAGGCATAGAATCCCAAAAAGTTGCATACATCCTTGAAACATGTATCAAGTCCTGGATGCCCCCGGACCAACTATCCCCCGGTTTGTATAGAGAGGGCCCATGGAGCTCTGACCCCTAGACCTCCTCCGGGTGCATCTCCCAGACTGTTGATCACTCGGATCCTCAATTTTAGACAGGGACACCATCCTCAGAGAAGCCTGCTCGAGCCAACCTCTGCTGTGGGGAGGCCAAGAGCCTTCTTTTCCCTTATTACACCCAGGAGGTCCAGCAACAATGCCATTCCTACCAAGAGATGAAACAGATGCTCAGGGCAATGGACCTGCAATATTGCCTCTTCTTTCCTGCCAGGCTACGTGTGATCCATGCAAACAAATCTAACTTTTTTGAAAATCCTGAATCCACTTGGCGCCGGCTTATGGAAGAACACCCACTCCACGCTCCAGCAGAGACTCCCAAACCCCATAGATACTGAAGTCGCTCACCTAGAAGACACCACACCTGGCACTCCAACTCATGTTCGTATTCTCCTCTGGCACAAGGACCATCCTCTATTCCATCACCTCTAACCCGAGTCTCCGGAGGGGAAGACTGTGGTTGTGGGATAGAGGAACACCTGCCAGATATGCTGCTTCAACCCATTGCAGATCACACAGACATGGACCTTTCTCAGAGTCTATCATTATAACGCGTGTTAAGTATTGTAGGGAGACATGAAGGCATATATGTTAACACTTTCTTAAACAATCTAGATGGCTGTCATAAATCCTCAATCATGGGGGGGTCCACCACTCAGTTCACTTTTGCATTGTTTCATACCTGTGTTCCTTTTTGCAGGGTGACAGATGTTTCTAGGGTGGAATTATGGGGAGGGGAGAGAGTTGGGGGTGAGGATTCAGTAAAATGTTAATGTTACTTTTACAACATGTTTTGTTATGCTTATATGTTGTTATTTTACTGTGCTTGAACATACACTGGCAACAACTCTATCCCACATAGGACAGAGACACCACTCTTTCTCTTGCTGGACAGGTGCATCCATCGGCTCTGGGTGTAGGGGCCTGACCTACATTCCCTCATCCAGGTTGTCACTTAGGCCCTTTGTCCCTAGGTTGATGCCCTTTCATATTTTGTCCAGGAATATTAATGGTCTTCTAGATGGAGTGAAACATACTGCAGTCCTTGGCTTCGCCCATTGATACCTTTCCGACGTCATTCTACTGCAAGAGACCCACCTCATGGGAAACCATTGTCCCTTCATGGCATGCAGGGTGTACAATAGCGTCTTTCACTCGGGCCACTTCCGAGGGTCATGTGGGGTGGCTATCTTGCTGCAACGATCCTTCCATCTGATGGTCTCCAATGAACTTTGGTATCCACAGGGTCGTTTTATCACAAACTTGAAGGCCAAATTGTCAACCTGGTGTGCGTCTACGCCCCTCTGGCGACTCTTGCCGCTTGTCCCCGTGCCCTTTTCAACATCATCCTGGACCTCCCACAGGCCTGCAGTCATAGGTGGGGATTTTGATGCCATGCCGTGCCTGACTCAAGGGATGACACCACAAGCGCCCCCTATGACATCCAGATGCTCTGGAGCCCGTTCTCTTAATGACTGGGCTACTAGCCTTGGTCTCTGTGATGTATGGAGAATATGGAATCCTCAACGATATCAATATACACATACCTTGGCAGCATATCACACTCACACACTCATAGACCTCGTTTATATGCCAGATCTTGACTGTTATGATGTCTCTTATGTTCATATTCCTCCCTGAGGAATCTCAGACCACCTACCCCACCTCCTTCACCTCAGACTCCCCTGAAATGAACCACGCCCCATGTGGTGAGTTAACGCCTGGTATCTGCAACATAAAACATATGTCTGAACACCAAGCCTACTTTCACATCAATGCGTGCTCTGTTACCTCAGCAGGCACTCTATGGTCTGCCGGAGAGGCAGCATTGAGGGGCGTTATTTGGGGGCTCATCCGGGTGCAGGAACGTGCTTGCTCCCTGCATATTACTCAGTTGGAGGCACGTGTCATCCACTTAGAAGAAGTTCTGGCAGCACACCCATGCAGCAACATCTTTCACCAATTAGGACTCACATATGAAGAAATATGCCTTCACTCCTTGAAAGGCCCTAAATGCCTATGGGCTGTCACAACAGCCAGAATCTATGAATGGGGAGACAAAAATGGAAAACTACTATATTGGTCTCCTGCCATCATGCCACCAGAATCATACTTGAACTCATTGATTCCCAAGGTAGCTCCATCTGCTCCAGTTCTGAGATAGGACAGGCTTTTGCCCACTACTACTGCTGCCAATACATCAGGGATCCCAGTGCCAACTCTGCCCCATCCAAGTTCCTTAATGAGATACCTCTTCCCTGACTCTCCAGAGCTGAGGTCCAAATGTTAGATGAGTCACTCATGGCCGCAGAGATAAGTGCTTCTATGTCAGCAGTAGCCCTAGGGGAAACTCTCAGACCTGATGGCTTTCCCACTGAATATTACACTGCATTTCACAACACCTTGAACCCCCCACCTTCTGGCCCTATGTATGGAAGTGGAACAGAAAGGTACCTTTCTGCCACAAATAGACACTGCCACAATAGGGGTGATCCCAAAAACACAATCCCCCTCCACAGGATGTGCAGATTACCAACCCATATCCCTCATCAACAGGGAGGTCAAGATCTTTGCCACGTTGCTGGCCTCCCAACTCAAAAAGATCCTTCATACACTGATACATCCTGACCAGTGTGCATTCATACCAGCTTCAAGCACCAGTTCCATGTGGCCCTATCCCACCGTCATCGTCTATCTCATGTCCTACCTTTGCTATTCATAAACTTCTAGAAGGCATTTGACACGGTGAACTCGGAGTACTTTGGGGCGGTGTTCGCGCATGCCGGGATTGGGACCCAATTCCAGGGAATGGTCCAAGTGCTCTATTCCAGCCCTGCGGTGCGGGTCTAAATCAATGGTGTCCTCTCACATACCTTTTATATCGCAGGACTTGACAGGGATGTCCACTATCTCCACTTCTTTTTGTGCTAGCGATCAAGACATTGGCATGTCTTAACTGTAATGACACTCAGCTGCATGGATGGAGATGGAGTTGGGGACATGAGGTTTGCATAGCATTCTATCCAGATGATGTCCTGTTATACCTTGCACATCACACAACAAGTGGTCCCTGTTGCCTATATCTCCTTCGGTGCTTTGGAGAGGCGTTGGGCCTCTGTGTGAACCTCTCCAAATCCATGTTGGTACCTCCTGCCCCAATCCATGACTGTTTTGACGGGCAGGATACCACTCCCGTCTGCCATCTCAGTTTTAAATACCTTGGGATCTGGGTGGCCCTATACCTTGAACTAACCTGGACACTCAACCTTGAACCACTGACGATGAAAGTCAAATCCAGTCTCACTAAATGATAGACTGTACCTCTCAACGTCATGGGCCATATAGCAATTCTTGAAATGATGATCCTGCTGAGATTCTTATACATCCATCCAGACTGGGGTGCACAGCAGGAAAGACCGCTTTGCAAGGCCAGGGGATGCCCCCGCAAACAAGGGTGAGTCTGGGGGAAAAGGCTTGGCCAGCTAACCCGGGGTCCTGATGGGTGATAGGCATGTTGCCATCACTTTGTTACCATTATATCTGTCATGTAATTGTCAATGCCTTATTCGAGTGACATGTGATCCTCTTTGATGTAGTGCTAGTATGTGTCATAGTTTTCATACTGCAAAACACAAACAAATTTGTTTAGAAAAAAAACAAAGCACAAAAAGGGCTCTTTCTAGACCAACATCTAGCTTACTGCTAAAATTGGTGTAGTTCCATTTAGCGGTTTGGGCTGTAGCTGTGTCTAGAAATTACCAAATCCCCATGGTCATTGCATGGGGAAAAAACATTCTGGACCACCCCCCCCCCCCCTTTGCTTGGACCCCACTAGATGAATCACCCCAAAACTTTCCAGACAGCAGGTCAACTAACTTACAATCTAGTTTTGAACATTTTTTGAAGAGTCATGAAACAGAGCCAAAGTTAGTTGCAAAACAAAAATCAATTTGCCCAACTGGCTATCACTAGTAGGGTTCATTTTAAATATATATATATATATAATATCATATTGCAGCAATACATTTTTTAATGATTTTTTTGTTCAAGATTTATACTTGGATCTGTGCTGCTGCAAGACCACAACACAGGACAAGAACTTGAGAAGAAGTGACATATTGAACTGAAAATATATGAATTTGCATTTGGTTGCAACGGAACAGAGTGTTCTACAGAAATAATTCTTAACTAAAAAGCCAGTGTAAAGCGAGAACAACCTTTCAGTCATTGTCTCTTATGGCAAAGCTCTGATGATGAAGTGACTGGGTAGAGGAAAGCAGAGAGCGAACAGGGCAGTGGCAAGAGATCTTGTTCCTCAGAAATTCTAAGCATAGCCAAAACAGCCCCAATGGACAATGTAGACAGTCTTGAATGGCTTGGTTGGGCTTGGCTGGGCAGCTGGGCAGAGCCCAAGTGAGAGGAGAAGCAGAAGCCAGTATTTATTTTGGGCATAGAATGCTTTACAACAGTAAAATCTAGGACTGGCCAAAGCCATCACTAGTGAACTCTGCCTAGCAGCAGTGAGGCATTGCAGGGTTTGCCTAGATTCTTGGAAATGTAGCCACTGATCACTATAAAAACGTAGGGCCAGATTTAAGACCTTTTATTTTGCGACGCTCAATTTGCGATCCATTTGGGAATCACAAATTGTGAGTTGCAAAACAAAATGTACAACAGTGTGCAGTACACTGTTTGCGATTCCCAATGGGGTCACCATTGACCTACCTCATCAATATACATGAGGTAGGTTGCAATTTGCAGCCCCATAAGGAGTGCCCGCACTCACAGGGATGGTGGACTTCTGGGAACAGCAGACCACCATGTCCGTGACTGCTTTTTAAATAAAGTAGTTTTTTTTAAAATTCAGCCTGTTTTCCTTAAAGCAAAACGGGATGCATTTCAAACAAAAAAATGAAAGGTTTTCTTTTCCTGTTTTTTCAGAGTAGGCAGAGGTCCGTGGGACCACTACCTGCTCTGAAAAAATATTTACGCTTCCATTCTTAAAGGGGAAGGGGTTGCTTGGAGAACCCTTCATGCATGTGAATGAGTTAACACCAATTTGAAATTGGTGTTAACTGTGATTGTTTTGCAACTGCATTCACAGTCACAAAACAATCATAACATAACATTCAGATTCTGTTTTAGGAAGGGACGGCCCGAACACACCCATTCCTAATACAGAATAGCAAAACCTAATCGCAATTTGGACTTTGTACATCATAAAAAATATTTTTCTAGCTGCAAATGGGCCGATTTGTCAAATTGGCCCATTTGAGACTAGACAAATGCTACGTACATGTGGCCCTTGGTGGCTGAAAGATAATTTTCTAACTAATCCACTTTTGCTTCTGTAGGACGTGTCCAGCCCCGCTGGCTGTAACAAGTGGCCTCCGAGATCCTCAATGATAGTCATGATTAATAGTGTTCACTTTGAGCAAATAGCCCCCTATCCAATTTTGGACCTCATCCAAACCGAGGAGCATCTGCTTTTCTTTGATGTATATGTAAAATGCAAGCTGTGAAAATGATTTAAAAGAAAAAGGGAAAGCTCAAAAGAAATGTTGAAGAAATTTGGAAACTGGCAACCCTGAGTAACTCTACACACCTGGCTTCTTTTGTGTACAAATGCCAGTGCTTAATTTGTGCTTGTTGTTTCTGGGTGTGAGCACCGACACTTATTTTTGAGGGCCGGGGCTTATTCTTCTGCCACAAGCATTTGCTGCGAGAAAAAGACACAAATGGGAAAGACCGAGAAAGGGAAAAACGAAAAAGTGAGAAAGTAGAAAGCTGCAAGAGTGAGCTGAGGGGACAGGTAGTGGCTTTATATGGATTGAAGAGGCCCGCGATGGCTTCAGGAGTACGCCGCCTCTGTATTCCGTGTATTCCGTGTTCACACATTTAATTGCAGCAGCCGCGCATTTAAGAGGAGGGCTTTTGGCACCGGCACCTTTGTATTTACAAATTAAGCACTGACAAATGCAAAACATAATCTGGGTTTAATCAGCTGACAGAGATTTACAATCTAAAGAAACTACTCCTTCCCATTACTTCCTCCTGTGGCCATGTAGTCTTCCATCCTCCTCTTTCTCGTCCCTCATCACTGCTGCTATTACGTTACTTGTGTGACCTCACCAACTCATTCTCATCTGAACCCATTCTTCTAGATTTCATGCTACTCTTTTCTTTCCCTGTTCAACTGCGAACTCCTCAATCACTTCCGATACACTCCTTTTCCCATCTCCTTTTCATTACTTGACACCCTGCTTCCCCTCCTGAGTGCACCCCTGTATTCTGATGCTAAGTGTGCTGCATAGTAATGCTAAACGTTTATTAATGCATTCAGGGGTAATGACAATATTTTCTATTGTTCCCTTGTTTCCCCTGCCCCAGGGTTCAAAGTGGTTCCTCCTAGAACGTTAGGTTCAGGAGGATTCTAAGCTGAGCGCCTGTTCCTTGTGAGTGATGCGGACCAGTGAGAAGTAAATAAATTGCTTTCATCTTCAGATGCTTGTTGCTTTCTTTATTTCCTGCAACAACCCTCTTCCCGTGACCCTTCTATGGAAACTGCATTC
Source organism: Pleurodeles waltl (assembly GCF_031143425.1). NCBI lineage: Eukaryota > Metazoa > Chordata > Amphibia > Caudata > Salamandridae > Pleurodeles > Pleurodeles waltl. The sequence continues at coordinate 185,279,510 of NC_090436.1, read as the reverse complement.
TTATAGAGTGCTCTGTTTCTTTCCAGTTAACTTCTTGTTGTGTAGATCCTATAAATACATACGGACATAAGGCCTCATTGAAGACAAACAGTTCAAGTGCAGGAGGGTGGTGGAACCTACCTCCTACCCTGTGCAAGCTACACAACACAAAATGGCTGACACGTGTCCTCGAGCAGTGCATACCATTTTAAACGAACTCAAATTTCACTCCGAGGTGTAACGTAAAAAGGCAAAGGTTGTGTTTCCCGTTTACGTAGATCAAAAGCATGTAGTGTTTATAGTGCACGTCTGAGCGTGCTTGAATTTAATGCACTTTTTGTTGTTTGATGTTGCGCTAATGGACTATTGTTTACAGTCATGGAAAGGTGAAGGGAGTCACCTTGAAAGGGGAGAACAGCTAATGAGTTTGGAAAGACTGGGTTGCAGGATCCACAGCGACAGCAGGATGTCACAGGGTTAAACCAGTAAAATATTGCAGTGATTAAGGAAGGATCTGATCTGCTCTTACTAGCCCTGTTTTAGATTCCTCATACTTTCTATACATAATTCTACACAGAAGACTGGCAGCGTTGTTGGCGGGAAAACCCGGAGTGGTGGAAAGTCTCTCCTGGCATGAGGGCAGTTGAAAGCTGTGCGTGCCTCAGCGTCTATTTTCAGTGACGCCACCAGCAAACATGACAGCCCGTATGAAATGTCCACCCGGCATTTCATCTCGATGTAGTTTGATGTGGAGGAACAGCTGGTTGGTAATCCGGGTTAAGGTACTCATGAATGCTGCCAAGCCACCATATTCATATTTACAAAGTTATATTTTTACCTCGTGCTCGAGATTCATAAATCAAACCTGAATGCAGCATTCTGCCTTGTGATCTGAATTATGCATTCATCTCTGTTTTTCACTAACACTGAAGAACGCTCTTTTCAAACAGTACGTGTGCTGATGACGGCTATAAGTTGTAGACTGTCATACATTAGCTGTAAACATGAGTGAAAGTGCACACAATCATTGTGGCTATCACCCAACTCAATGGCATTCCTTTTGTTATATCCCTACCAGGCAACAATTGAGACGGTGCATTGTAATGCACACCTGTGACATGAACATTGCGTTAACCCATGAGGCAGGTGACTGACCATCACAGCTAGTAGGACCAGCTGAAACTCCGAGCATTAAATGCTGTAAAATGGTCAAGATGTCTACGCAGCTTGAAACACGTCGGTTTTTATACTTTATTAGCACCTTGACTAAAATGCAGAGATTGGTCCCGACAATCAGGATGCATATAATTCTGACTGCAGCTTCTCTCATTTGCTTTCACTCTAGGAGCAGTGACTAAGGCACTGGGCATGTTTATTTGTATGTGTTTCGCGAAATTAGGGTGACCTTGACTAATATGATAGGATGTTAACAGTTCTTAATTGTTCTTCATCTTATTATGTGTCCTGTCCCTGAACTCGAGGCATAAAACTGTGTGATGCCTAACACCCTCTGTATGCAATGGTAATCGAGCATCACAGTCTTCTGCTGAAGCTATATTAGTTGTTAAATGTCCTATCCTAATTTATTGGGCCATGTCACAGACACGACCTTTAACAGGGCTGAGGGCAGTTAACAGCTGGAAGAACCAAAGGCAGAAGGGCTTTGATGCTGTCGGAATATTGCATGCACAGAAGGGCAGGATGGACAGACCTAAAGAGATAGAGTTAATTGTTGAAACAGAAGACTTACAGCAGCCGGTATTAGCCATCTGTTATCCATGTTCTTCAATAGAGAACATTTCCATTTTTTTTAATATAGCCTAATAAACCCCTGCCACCATTGGATATTCCAGCTTCTAAAGGCCGGTTCTATCATTATTCTCTCAATACAAAGGTCAGCAACAATAACAACGTTCTCAGACATTATTGACCAGAATAGCCTGCTGCTGAAGACTACGAATTTATACATGCAATCTGGTTAGGTCACAGCAAAGTTCAGTGAGAATCTCTCCTTGAATCCTGATAGCTGTGTCTGTAAGCATAGAAATGTATGTTAAGTTCAGTAAGTATGAAGGAATATTAAAAATAACACAATAACTTTATCCAACCAAATTAAAACTTCAAGAAAAAAGGAATAAACAAAACATTACAAACATTTTTAAAAATGAATAAGGGTAATGAGAGGTATGGCTATTTAAAACCATAAAGAAAAATATGATATAGAAAATCCCTGTAGGAACAATTGGGGTGCAAAACTTACTGTCAATCATTGAGCAATACCTAAAAATAAACTTTTCATCAGAAGCAGAAAATTGGAAGGTTTTGTCTCAGAAGCTGAGAGATTAGGAAGAGAGTCAATAATCTTCCATTTTGGTACTCTCCAAAGCTTTCGATCTGCTTCATGTTTTATGGTCCAAAAATGAGACAAGCCTCACTGCCCATGATTCCTGCTGTAACTAAGAGTCCTATTTTCCATGGGTGTCAATTCACCAAAATGCCAGGGATAGTCGGAAGGGCATTGCATACCCATCAACTTTACTGACTTCACAGGAAGTGGCATCATACGACTCTTGACCGTGATTTGTTGCAAGGAAGGCATGTTTAACATCACAATAATTGACAACACTAAAGTTCCATAATAACTGCATGATTAGTATAACAGTATAGCACAAACAAATGTCGATTTTAAAAACCAAGTATATTATGATGCTGACTTGATATTTGAAAGTTATTGGGCATAATAGATGCCCTGAATTGTAATGAGCGAGGAAAAATGAGTAAGCCAGACCGCTTTAAGGGTGCTTCCTCTCCTCTGAATAGGAGGGCATAGGTAAATGAATAGGGTCAAATGGTGCATTTTAAAGCACGGTTTTCAAATCTACTTTTTAGGTAGTCTCTCACGAAGTATTCAAATTCTTTCATGGTATGCTAAGACAACGAGTTGACCCCATTTTTTCAAAAGGTGGTGTAGATGTTCCCATGTGTCGAAAATTACCTCTGTTGTTCCAGGATCAGCATTTTGTCAGAAGGGCCCACTTATTCAAAAATTATATTAAATTCGCCATTGCCAGAATTTTGCAACTTATGGCATCAACATACCAGGGTTGATATTTTTATCAAAATTGGCCTCACATGTGAGGGCCAGCATTTTCTTCTGGTTGCCACCCTTCCATATGCCAGACTGTGTACCTTTATGCCTAGAATTACTCCATTGTGCCAGTACCAGCACTTTGCCACTGGTGACATATGCTAAGACTTTCCTCAAGTATACCTGACATTTTCTATGGGTGTCTTATATGCCATGAATTACCTGTAGTATGCCAGTAACATTAATTTACCATTGGTATCGTTCATGCCAAAAATTTAAGCTTAGTGTGCCAGTGCCAGTATTTTACCACGGGAGTCTGCCAGAAATTGCTGCAGCACCAGTATTTTGCCCTGGGTGTCTATATAAGAGAATAATTACCTTGAGTGTGCCAGGACAAAATGAAAGCATGTAGGTATCACATCACATTCGTGCTCATACCCACATTCATTCACTCACACTCACTGTCACACACCCTTACTATACTCATTCTTATTCAGTCCCACTCACTCACTTGCACTCACTCTTAATTCCACTCCCTCCTATTTGCTGATGCTCAGGTCCAGGTTTTCTAATGCTTTACACTGGGGTTGTGTGACTTTTGTGATGCAAACCCAGCACAAAATGTTAATGTGGGATTTAGTATCCAATGCAAATCAGCATTTATGGTGGATAGTTTCCAAAAGTAGCCCACGTTGTGCTATGTCAATAAATCAATCAATAGATTTATAAAGCGCGCTATGTACCCGTTAGGGTTTCGAGGCGCTGGGGGGGGGGGGAGGGGTGCTGCTGCTATCGTTCGAAGAGCCATGTCTTGAGGAGTCTCCTGAAGGTGAGGAGGTCCTGGGTCTGGCGTAGTGAGGTGGGGAGAGAGTTCCAGGTCTTGGCGGCGAGGTAGGAGAAGGATCTGCCGCCAGAGGTCTTGCGCTGGATTCGGGGGACGATGGCGAGGGCAAGGTTGGCAGAGCGTAGTTGACGTGAGGGAACGTAGAAGTTGAGTCTGGAGTTCAGGTAGGTGGGTCCGGTGTTGTGTAGTGCCTTGTGTGCGTGGGTGAGGAGTTTAAAGGTGATCCTCTTGTCCACGGGGAGCCAGTGGAGGTCCTTCAGGTGGGGGGAGATGTGACACTGGCAGGGTATGTCGAGGATCAGGCGGGCGGATGCGTTCTGGATGCGTTGGAGTCGTTTGATGTCTTTTGTTGGGATGCCTGTGTAGAGTGCGTTGCCGTAGTCGAGTCTGCTACTGACGAGGGCTTGGGTCACCGTCTTTCTGGTTCCTGTTGGAATCCACTTGAAGATCCTGCGGAGCATGCGGAGGGTGTTAAAACAGGAAGAGGAGACAGCGTTGACCTGTTTGGACATGGTGAGAGCGGAGTCGAGGATGAAGCCGAGGTTTCGTGCGTGGCTGGCTGGGGTGGGTGGGGGTCCGAGGGTGGTGGGCCACCAAGAGTCATTCCAGGCCGAGGGGGTGTGCCCGAGGATGAGGACTTCCGTCTTGTCGGAGTTAAGTTTCAGGCGGCTGTTGCTGATCCACTCGGCGATGGATTTCAGTCCCTCGTGGAGGTTGGTTTTGGCAGTGAGAGGATCTTTGGTCAGGGAGAGGACGAGCTGGGTGTCGTCGGCGTAGGAGATGATGCTGAGGGTGTGTTGGCGGGCCAGTTGTGCGAGGGGGGCCATGTAGATGTTGAACAACGTTGGGCTAAGTGAGGAGCCTTGGGGGACGCCGCAGATGAGGTTGGTGGCTTTGGAGCGGAATGGTGAGAGTCAGACTCTCTGGGTTCTGCCGGGGACAAAGGATGAGATCCAGGTGAGGGCTTTGTCTTGGATGCCGGCTTCGTGGAGACGGGTTAGTAGGGTGCGGTGGCAGACTGTATCGAAAGCGGCTGATAGGTCTAAGAGGATCAGGGCTAAGGTTTCGCCGTTGTCCATTTGTTGTCTGATGTCATCTGTGGCGGCGAGGAGTGCGGTCTCAGTGCTGTGGTTTCGTCTGAAACCAGATTGAGAGGGGTCTAGAATGGAGTTGTCTTCTAGGAAGTGGGCGAGCTGTGCGTTGACGATCTTCTCGATGACTTTCGCTGGGAAAGGGAGGAGGGAGATCGGTCGGAAGTTTTTGAGATCGTTGAGGTCAGCCTTAGGTTTCTTGAGGAGGGGTTGGATTTCTGCGTGCTTCCAGCTGTCCGGGAAGGTAGCGGTGTTGAAGGAGAGGTTGATGATCTTGCGGAGTTTGGGGGCGATGGTGGCATCGGCTTTGTTGAATACGTGATGTGGGCAGGGGTCAGCGGGAGATCCTGAGTGAATGGAGTTCATGGTCTTTCGGGTTTCGGCGTCGTCTACTTGAGTCCAGGAGGTGATGCGGTAGGCGTGGGATGAGTTGTTGGGGGTGGGGTCTGGCGGAGGTGAGGTGTTGAAGCTGTCGTGGATGGCTGTGATTTTCTGGTAGAAGAAGGTGGAGAGATCGTCGCAGAGTTCCTGGGAAGGAGGGACGTCGTTGACGTTGGCGTTGGGTTTGGAAAGTTCCTTCACTATGCAGAAGAGTTCTTTGCAGTTGTGAGCGTTGTTGTTGAGGCGTTCTGTGAAGTGGGAGCGCTTGGCAAGTCGGATCAGTTGATGGTGTTCGCGGTTGGCTTCCTTGAGGGTAGCAAGGTTGTCGGGTGTGCGCTCGAGGATCAATTTTTTCTTGAGTTTCTGGCAGGTGCGTTTGGAGGTGGTCAGTTCGTCTGTGAACCAGGCTGGTTTTTTCTTTTCTTGGTTGGCGGTGGGTCTCTTGAGTGGAGCTAGGATGTTGGCGCAGTTGAGGATCCATTGATGGAGGTTGATGGCGGCGGAGTCCGAGTCGGTGGGGTCGCGTGGTGGGTTTTTGGCGAGGGTGCTGGCTAGTTGATCTTCGGTGACTTTTCCCCAGCGGCGGTGAGGCGGTAGAGGGGTGCGGTGGTGTTCGGTGTTTTTCTTGAAGGTGAAATGTACGCAGTGATGGTCGGTCCAGTGGAGTTCGGAGGTGTGGCTGAATGAGATGTGGTTGCTTGAAGTGAAGAGTGGGTCAAGGGTGTGTCCGGCGATGTGGGTGGGAGTGTTGACCAGTTGACGGAGTCCAAGGTTGGTGGTCAGTGATGCGGTGTTGGCGTCATTGTTGTTCTCCAGGTGGAAGTTTAGATCTCCCAGGAGGATGTAGTCTGGAGAGGCGAGGGCGTGGGTGCTTGCGAGGTCAGAGACGGTGTCGCTGAAGGGGGCTCTTGCTCCTGGAGGGCGGTATATGAGGGTTCCTCTGAGGGTAGTGTTGGGGTCCGTGTGAATCTGGAAGTGGAGGTGTTCGGCTGTCTTGAGGGTGTCGTCCGTGTGGGTGTGGATCTTGAGGGTAGATTTGTGGGCGATGGCTATTCCTCCGCCGATTCCGTTGGTGCGATCTCTTCTGGTGATCTTGTATCCGTCAGGGATGGCGATGGCGATGTCAGGGGCCGAGGAGTCGTTCCACCAGGTTTCGGTCAGGAAGGCCACGTCTGGGGCGGTGGTGTCGAGCAGGTCCCAGAGCTCGATGGCGTGTTTTCGTGCGGAGCGTGTGTTGAGGAGGATGCAGTGCAGGTGGTTTGTGTTGGTTGTTGCTGGCTTCGTTGTTCTGTTGCAGGAGAAGTTGCAGGTGCGGCAGGAAAAAGGTCCTTTGGTGTGCTTCGGGGTGGCCTGGAAGCACTCTGTGGAGGGGCCAGGGTTGAGGGCGAGGAGTTCGCTGGCCGAGTATCGGAGGCAGGGGGTGCGGGGGGCGTGAGGACCAGGGGGGGTGGCGCTGGGCGCGGTCCAGGCGCGGACGGGCGCAGACGGGCTTGCCTCTGGCACGCCTCCGGCGCGCCAGCGGTGCGGACGCGCAGCACCAGCCATTAAGAAGGGAGGGGGGAGGGAGGAGCAGCTGGGAGGCGGGAGGCGGGAGGGAGCGGCGAATGGGGTCGCAAGGGGGGCGGGGCCGCAGGGAGGCAGCAGCAAGGTGAGATCGGCAAGGGGGAGCGCCCAAGGGGCTAAAACCAGGGAAAAAAGCAAGGCACAAAACAGCAAAAACAGGCACAAATACAAATATGGCACAAATTACAATTGGGGTACAGCAATCAGTGGGGCACAATGGGGGCAGATGCGCAGGAGGCAAGGCGCTTGAAAAACAATAGAAAAGCACTTACAGGACGGCGAAAAGTGGCACAATCAGAAGGGGCACGACGGGGGCAGAAGCGCAAGGAGGCAAGGCGCTGAAAATTTAGAAAAACACTTACAGGACGGCGAAAAGTGGCACAATCAGAAGGGGCACGACGGGGGCAGAAGCGCAAGGAGGCAAGGCGCTGAAAATTTAGAAAAACACTTACAGGACGGTGGAAAGCGGCACACGGGTCAAGTGAAGCTTACTAGAGCCCACTAGACACCAGGGATGAGGCGCAGGAGGATGCCTGCGGGTGGAGGAGGGCCTCGAAAACGCTAGCAGCAGCGTGGGCGTGGGTCAGAGGCAGGAGACAGCAGGTTGGTGCTGTGGACGTGGGGGGCGAGCTCTAGACCTAAGGCAGGTCAGAGGTCGCTCACTCGCGACGCGCAGCGCCAGCCATTAAGAAGGGAGGGGGGAGGGAGGAGCAGCTGGGAGGCGGGAGGGAGCGGCGAATGGGGTCTCAAGGGGGGCGGGGCTGCAGGGAGGCAGCGGCAAGGTGAGATCGGCAAGGGGGAGCGCCCAAGGGGCGAAAACCAGGGAAAAAAGCAAGGCACAAAACAGCAAAAACAGGCACAAATACAAATATGGCACAAATTACAATCTGGGTACAGCAATCAGAGGGGCACAACGGGGGCAGATGCGCAGGAGGCAAGGCGCTTGAAAAACAATAGAAAAGCACTTACAGGACGGCGAAAAGTGGCACAATCAGAAGGGGCACGACGGCGGCAGAAGCGCAAGGAGGCAAAGCGCTGAACATTTAGAAAAACACTTACAGGACAGCGAAAAGTGGCACAATCAGAAGGGGCACGACGGGGGCAGAAGCGCAAGGAGGCAAGGCGCTGAAAATTTAGAAAAACACTTACAGGACGGCGGAAAGTGGCACACGGGTCAAGTGAAGCTTACTAGAGCCCACTAGACACCAGGGATGAGGCGCAGGAGGATGCCTGCGGGTGGAGGAGGGCCTCGAACACGCTAGCAGCAGCGTGGGTGGGGGTCAGAGGCAGGAGACAGCAGGTTGGTGCTGCGGACGTGGGGGGCGAGCTCTAGACCTAAGGCAGGTCAGAGGTCGCTCACTCGCGACGCGCAGCGCCAGCCATTAAGAAGGGAGGGGGAGGGAGGAGCAGCTGGGAGGCGGGAGGGAGCGGCGAATTGGGTTGCAAGGGGGGCGGGGCCGCAGGGAGGCAGCAGCAAGGTGAGATCGGCAAGGGGGAGCGCCCAAGGGGCGAAAACCAGGGAAAAAAGCAAGGCACAAAAAGCAAAAACAGGCACAAATACAAATATGGCACAAATTACAATCGGGGTACAGCAATCAGAGGGGCACAACGGGGGCAGATGCGCAGGAGGCAAGGAGGCATGTGCTGCTTTGCATTATGCTTCATGGAGGGGACATTCCCTGCGTGGTACATGGACATTCCCATGCATCCACTCATGGATTTTGATGCAAATCCCTCTCTACAAAAATTGGTAGACAGGAATTTGTGCCAAAATGCTATGCCACCTCAAAGCAGGTGTAAAGGAGAAATGGATTAATTTCTCCTTGTTTTTCCAAATGTGCATGTGTGCTGTATTGTACACCACATATACAAAGCGGGAAAACAGTGCTTCAGAGGATACAAACGCCCACTATTCCACTATGGCGCAATGATGTGTGTTTTGGCACATGGCTACCAAAAGTGTGCCACTGCACGAGGGGCAAAGAAAAGGGTTTTATATCTTAGCAGATAGCTCACATTTATTCTCTCCCTTTGACACAAGACTGGCAAGTGTTACCTTGCTATACACAGAACAGTAAATATGGGCCTCCACATCACACAATCTCACTCACTGTCACTGACTTACTTTCACTCACACAAATGCTTACACATACAGACACATATGCTCACACATACACATACTCTTTCTCATATAAACACCCACAAGCAAACACACAACATGCATTTAAAATAATTTTTACTTACTACAGCTGCCACCAAAGTCCCAGGCCAATTAAGTGTGCTTCTTTTTTTAATATATGAATAGAGAATGTTATTCACTATTCATAAAATGAAAAACTGGCACAAAGTAAGCAATTCAGAGCTGCATCTGTATCCTGTCACTGATTTTGCCTCCTCTAAGGCTAGGGGTCATAACGGCAGTGCCAGGGAAAACCAGGAGTCACAACTCCGACCCCTGCAAACCCTAAATCACATCCATGCAATTTTTATGAGAAAGCTAGAAAAGTCACCTCGGCTCTCTCCCACAGTTTCCAGGCTTCTAGGAAAGCTCCTCTGATTGACGTGTCTCTCTAACCAGGGTTCCTACCGGTTCCAGTGTAGTCTACTCATAACTTTGAGTGTTGGTTTTCCTCACACAAAAGAGCTATTTTTCAGTCTTTTGTGTCCACAATGCAAAGAAAAATAGGCCAGCCAGCTAACTTCTAAAGAGCACTTGTAGTTCCTGGATGCAAGGGAAGAGAGGGAGTTTTTCATCAGTTTATTCAGCATTCTTCTTCCTTTTCTTGTTTCCTTCCATTTTCAGGAATATTCTGAGGGAGAGGGGGTGAGGTGCTAGTCTTATCCTATGCACTAGTCAGTGACTGGAGATTACCTTGTGCACATTATAGTTAGAATTCTCATCAAAACCCCATAATAATTTTCAATACTTACTTTTTCACCTTAATTTGATACAAAATGCCACGTCAGGCTCCACTCACACAGTAGCTTTGAATCTCTGCCTAGATCTACACCTATTGAACTGAGCTAACACCCCGTTCCCTGATCTGCAACTTCTATCAGCTGTAGGCAGAGACCAGTGTCTTAAGGACCACTCTTTCTGAAAAGGTTTCTGTCACCTTGTTCACCATTTGGGTTCTTCATGTGAAAAGAAAGGCTATTGCTGAAGGTCTTTGTGGTGACATCTTTTCCTGATACTCCTAGATGGTCGATTCCATCTAAGTGGTCAGTGTTGGTACTAATACTGTTGTATTGTTGTTTAGCAGGCCAACACCTTACATCTAATTAGAGTGCTAATTAGAGACTTTAGATGAGTGTCAGCCAGCAGAAGTAGCTTAGTTTGTTTTTCTTTCATTTTAGACAAAACTAAGTAATTTTTAATTTAAGTTCCTTTCCTAGTATGATACTCCAAATACCTTTTCACCACTTACTTTGATTTTTTTTTTAAGTGAAAACTAACTTTCAAGTAATTTTCTATTTTTCCTCCAGGCAGAATTGTGAAAATCAACTTTTATTAACTATCAGTTAAATATAAATTAATCTTCATCTTTGTACATTAGCACCTAGCACTGTAGGCTCAGAGGGAATACACGGTTTCTACATAGCAGAGCATTTTTCCCTCCACGTGTTAGTGCAGTGTTTTTGAACTTGTAGTCAGCCAGAATATAATGCTATTTACTGAAGTCATACAGTTAGTCAGATCTGTAGGTGATGTAAACATACACTGCAGCCCATACATAATATTTAACCTTTTAATCACTAGTTTATTTTGTGTGCCTACCTACCGTGACCTTTTGGGATGTTAAATAAGTTAGGTTTAACCGATTTGTCATTATGTTTTGTAAGGAAAACGCAGACAACCGTTGACATTGAATGGCACGGTCAGAACACAGAGAGTCATAATACCAGCCAAATCAGTCCCTAAATGGGTGAAAACACATCATATGAGGTGTCCTAGTTAAAAAAAAGTCTCCCAGCAAAAACAGATGATTGATAAACCTATTAGCTCCTGGGTCTTCCTCCTTGCCTTCTGTGACATCTATGTTGGTCATTCATGTCAGTTGCTGCTGCTGGAGCATGCAGACTACTGGCGGCCACTTGTCAGTGGGGGTGGCGGGTGAGGGGGTATTAAAAACAAAATAAAATAAAAACAATTTAAACGTATCTTTTTGTTGGGAGAAATGGTTCAGTCTCTCCTTCCTCCTCGGACTCCCGGAAGCACACAGGCTTCCAGACTCCCCTCCAATCATGACGCTGCTGTCAACAGCATGGCGGCAGCATCGTGATTGGTCTGAGTGCCCTGCTTCGGTGCTCAGACAGGGTGCAGGGCCCTGTGCACTTTCTGCTCCCGGTTGTTCAATACAGACGGGTGGAGAAATGCAAAGTGCACATGACTGTTTGGCATCCCAACACGGCAGGCTAAAACGTCATGCGCACTTATGTTACATTACATTATCATTTTATTTTTCCTTTTCATCAACTGCATAAAGCAGCGGGGCAACTCTCCTCCACCTTATCGGAGGAGCCACTGCTGATGCAGACATGTGGCAGTAAATGACGCCTCTTGACAAAACAAGCCTTGAAGCAAGGAGATGGCCTTTGCACCTCGTCATTATTTTGAATTTGCCAAACTACTTTGTTGAATATGACAAGGCATACAAGTGACAGAAGCTGCAAAGGTTTACCAATTTCTTTTCCTCCTTTCATTGGATCCAGCTCGGACTGCTTGACTGTCTGAGCACATGTTGAAAAGTAGCACAATTCTATAATTTCAACAGGAAAGACAGAAATGGAAATGTAGGAATGTTGCCAAAAAGGTTTAAAACACCCAATATTTGCCCTCCATTGTCCCCAGTGGAGCTAGCAATGTTCCAGTGTTTCAGTATAGCATAATAGCCTGATACAGTGGGCTTCTCCGGCCATTAGAAGCCTGTAACAATATTATTGGTCCGAGCCAAGTCTGAGGGGCAATAACAGCAGTCCCAGACATTAATCACCAGTGTAGCCCACTCCTGCATTCTCTAAGGCCATTAGAGCATTTCACTCTTTGGGAAAATTAGGTTAACAATTCGGGAGGTGGTTCCTTCAACAATAGCCTCAATCTCTCTGTGGGTTAGGTCACTGTAATGCTGATGGCAAAGGGGCTTTACCTGCATTTCCATCGCAATGTCACACACTTGTTTTAAATACTAAAAGTATGGGACAAGGTGGAGAAGAGGGCTGGGTGCTTAAACTGCTGGCCTTGGAAGCTGGAGGTCTTAGTTCTATTGCCTATTTAGACACACAATCAAAGAACATGAACAGTACTGATGTCTTGTACTGGTCCAATTACATACTTCTAGCTCATCACATTCTAGATGCTGTAATTTGCTCTCACGAAGACCCCACACACCGTACACTTGGATGTGCTGTACAGGGAGTTTGAGATGCTCTAGGTACAGATGTACTTTGTAAAACATGTTGCTGCTCTCTAGAGTTGTGTCCATTTGTAAAGGCAGCATAAGTGAGGTGTCTGGCGGCTATTTTCGGGGACTCTGTTCACTGGCAGACATACAACACGATAGTCTTGCTGTAGGTGCCTTAAAACCATAAATGGTCACTGGTGGCTGGGGTTCTTTCCCATGTGGATGTCATTCTGTTCCCCAAAGGGCAGCATTCACCGCTCAGACGCCATAACGGACCCAACTGGGAGCAAAAGAAACCCAGAGAGGTCTTTGGAAAGATAAGCAGTGTTTGTTGCAGTGACCACTTTATTTGTCTCAGATATTCGAAATGTTAGCTCGCTGTGATGGCCCAATGGCTGCGAAAGACACGTGAGTGCCAGGGGCTGTATTTGATTTCTGGACCAATAAATATATATTATGTCCCAATGTAGTCAATCCAACACTTTTACCGAGAACTTCAAGTGAGTAAAGCTCGGAAAACCCAAGCTGCACTTTTTCAGGTATTTTGATTTAACCCTCATTAAATTTTTAGAGAGACAGTTAAATGTGTGTTGGCAGCTGATGCCTAGCCTTGAACTGGCTTCACTGCCAAGGCATAATTTTATTGGAAACAGATGGCCTGGTCTGCTAATTCATAGAACCGCTTAATCTGCTTTAAGCATCGGATTTGTAGAGTTGTCCTTCAATCACTGCAGTTGAAGTCTGGGAATGTTCACCTGTCGTTTCGTTGTAATGTGTTTTACTTTTGGATTCCCTCATCTCGTGTATAATCAAAATATATACTTTGTGTTGGTTCTTTCACGGTGAATAATATATACCTTGCATTTCCCTTAAAATGACGATCGTCCAGTCACCCCTGAAACTTCCATAGCCTGAGTTACAAAAAATGAACAATATCACACGTTGTAGGGCCCCATTCCACCTTTTGTGGTAGTCCATGTGCAGACACAAACAGACATTTGGGCCGGAATAGGGATTATAACTAATGCGGTAGTAAACCCTGTGGGGTTTTCTGCATGATTTGCGCCTTCTAAAACTGACACTTAGGGAGTCACATAACACACATCCAGGGCTCTTACTACCATTATCTCACATTCCGACGTCCAAACTGTGATTGGCGCTGTTAAACCACACACGGAGGTGCACGGTTATCACAATGCCCAAGGCTCAGAATGAGCCCTCTAGGTTTATGCGTCCAGTTTTCACAAAGTTACTCGCTTTTAGGGATTCATAAAAAGACCTTTCCTCGTGCCTAGAAACTTACTAACTTTTTACATTTCGTGTGCACATCGAACCCTAAATTAGCTGGCTCTATGAGGAAATCTCTCCTGGATTAGGGTTAAGCAAGTTTAATTTTTGTATTTTGGTCCAAACCGATTCTTTAAAAATATAGAAAGACTGTGGCACTTTCACACCCAGGCTGCACACGAAATTTTTACCTGAATTATTGCATTTGAAAATGTAATGGGAACGTTTATAAATACCAAAAATAAAAATACTTTTGGGGTATTGATTAAATACCCACTAAACACTCCTTGCCCCTCCTCTCTGGCCATACCAATTCCTTCCTCTAATCCTATACTTGTTATTGTGTAAAGTCTACCAATTTGACACTTATTTAGTAATATTGAGCTTTGATTCAAGGTTCTGAACCAATGCTGAACCAATGAAGCGAGACTTGGTGATTTCCACCGTGAATTCAACATTTCTTGAGGTTGTATATTACATAAAAAGGCACCAGGCCAGAGAACTGTGGCATAGAGTTCCACTTCTAATACTACAAATGTAGAGTATTATGCTTATGTGTATTCGCTTATATTATGACACTACCTTTTGACTCAAACTAACTTGGGTTCCCTTAATTATCTTCTGCTCTATTATGCTGGTTAATAGGGTTCTCGTTTCCACTTCACTAGTTTCTTTACTCAATTATTCATAGTCATTACTGTGTTTTCAATACTTTTATGGTGCTATTTATAATTTCATTTTCACAGCTGGCTTATTTATGATTGATTGTCAAAAAGCAATAAGTTGTAAAGAAAAGTGTCAGCTGTACTAGATTGGAAAATCATATTCGGGTTGTCGACTGCTTGGAGGAAGGGGAATTAGTTCTTTGTGTACTGAGGACAAGATGGGAACAAGAGATGATTTATCGGTACAATACATGACTAGAGGATAACATTGACATATATGAAACACTTCACAACTAGTTCATTCTGATCAATGAACAATCTCGAAATGGTACCCTCCTGGCTAAAATACAATAAATGTTGTTTATAATATTGGCCTTTGGTATGCAACTAAAATAAGATATTTATTGAATGTAACATTGAAGAAGAGGTATGCAAATTATATGATGTAGTGAGAATTCTTAAAAGGAACATCCTGGTGACAGACATCATTGAGATGTAGAGTGCAAGGATCTCCTCAGACACTGCATTAATTTCCTAAAACTCCCCATGTTCACACATGCTTGTGTCCTATTTCTTCTTAAGGATCTCAACTCTAAAGCTGTGGTTGGTGGGCGATTTTGAAATGAAAATAGCTAAATCTGACAAGTTTGGTTGCAGGCAGACAAATTGATTCAGAAGCTCCCTCAACTCAAACGCAATTGCAAGATGCACAGTTGGGATTTTAATTCACAGAATCCACATCCATCCCAAAACAGTAACTGTTGCACTCGAGTAGACCAAACCCCATTTTCTGTTGCAGCTCCTGCTCCTTCTGACCACATTTGATGTCACTAGCAGTGATTAGATCAGTAGCAAAGTGTTATCAAAGGAGTCAGGTGAGGACATCTCAGTTCTCAGTTTTCTCTGCCTGATTATCTACAGTCACCCTAAGTGTTATTTAGTCTGATACTATGCACTATGGGAGGCCTGTTTAGGATGACTTAGACAGCAAAGAATTAGGAGACACAACTATGTTGTCTGGACATCTAGAAAGTGGATGCTCCCTATTATTCTGCAGGTGAGGTAAATATCGGCGTGTAGGGTGTGATCACCTGCTATTAAGCATGTTGTTCACAAAACATTTTCATCTGAAGTCTTCCTATGATTCCCTTTTTGGGAATGAAGGATGAGTGTGATCTCTCACATCGACTGTCCCCAAGAAAATCATCAAGTTTCATAGTATGAGGAGAAGACTTGTGACTGATGCAGACTAATGAAGAATGAGACATGAGTCTTAACCCTGGCTGAATTTGAGGTGCATCAAATGTGTGCAATTTTGTACATTTTGTGTGCACATCGAACCACAAATTAGCTGGTTTTTAGCCCCATGAGGGAATCTCTCCTGGATTTGGGATAATGAAACTTAATGTTTCTATGTTGGTCCAAACCGATTCCATAAAAAATATAGGCCAAACTCCAGCGGTCAGGAGACCACCAGTGCAGTATTCTTCCCACCGGCCCTATTATGAGTTTTCCGCTGGGTCAGTGAGCGGAAACACAGTTTCCACCCGCTGTCCCAGCGGGAAACGCACAACAACATTGATGCCGGCTCATAATAGAGCTGGCGGCAATACTGTTTGTGTTGCAGTGATTTGCACAACGGGGCTGGCCAGGGGGGCGTCCGCACTGCCTATGCCAAGTGCATGGGCAGTGCAGGGGGCCCCCTGAGGCCTCCAGCACCCCGTTTCTGCCAGCTTTTACATGGCTGTGAATTCACCATTTAAATGCCCGCAGAGAGAGGGTCATAATTCCCAGGGCAGCACTACTTGCAGTGCTGCCCTGGCAGATTGGGACCGATGGCACCACCAGGCCGTCGGGCGGGTGAAAAGTGTCAGTGCCGGCAGTCTGACCGTGGCGGTAATGCTGCGGTTGTAATGTCACGGTCGGACTGCCGCTTTGGGTAGCGGTCCGACAGTGACACTGGCGGTCTATAGACTGCCAGGGTCATAATGAGGGCCCTCATTGGCACTTTCACACCCAAGCTCCACAAATAATTTATAGATGAATATTACATTTGAAAGGCATTGGGAACACTTTTAAATACCAACAGAACAAATTACTTCGTGGGTATTCATTAAATTCCCAATAAATACTCCTTGCCCCTTCTCTCTGGCTATACCAGTTCCTCCCTCTAAAACCTATAACTGGTATTGTGTGGTTTGATATGGGGTGAATCAAATGTGTGAGATCATGGGCAAAATTCCATATGGATGAAATGGTTAATGTCCTGAAACTGATGCATCCTCAGGATTTTACAGTGATCTTGAAACGTAGCTTATTACCAGCTTTCTTGTGGGTGTTTCTTTTATTTAATACTATTATTTTTTTTGCTATGGTTTCAGTCGTCAAGTAAAAATGTAATGATGCTGATACAGACCATTTCTGTGAGGCAGGTGATGGGTTATGGAACACATCAGACATCGGAATTAATTCGCTATTCCTCTTATCCTGCTTTTTGTTGTCTTGGTTTAAACCCATCAAGCACTGGTTGATTTGAGTTCAAAAAGGGAGCATAACAGTTAAACAAATTATTTTCAGCATTGGAATGTTCTGTATTCGTTTTGGACGACCTGTGCTACAGACTTGAACAATTCAGCTGAAATATGTCGAGATCACTTCTATAGGAATCTTCAGTCATGTGGTGAACAGGTTATTCTTATCTTTCTGCAAATGGTTGCCTTGGTGTATGCTTAACAATAAGGCACCGCAAATATTACTAATGGGTCAAGTAAAATTCAGTAAGGTAAACTAGACCTTAGGATTAAATATATGCAGGGACTCCATGTGGCTGGATTAAGCACTGCTGACCGGTAAATAGTGAGAGATATTTACTCCTAGTATGAACACCAGGGAACGGAGATACCTCTCTGGACCTGGAGTTATCCAGTGATGTTCTGCAAAGTATTCCCTTTTCCGTGGAATTAAATGTGCACATTTATCGCCTTCTGTTAGTGGAGGGGGCAGCCGAGGAATTGGGGGGGGGTCTCAGGGCTCCCGGTCTTGGAGATATCCACTCTCCTGGTAATTGAAGTGAGAGGCTGTGTCACCTAAAAGTTACCCTGATGGTTCTCGCACCTTTGTTCCTTAAAGAAACAATATCCTGGGCCCGTGCACCTGACAGTCTTCTTGGCTCATGGATGGATTGTGCCACGCTCATGCACAGTGGGTACGCACTTGTGAGTCGATGCATGTGAGCCCCTCTCCTTTCCCTTAGCCCAGCGAAGGGCATGGTGTACCCAGATGCTGCTTTCAACACCCTCCTACATTCTCCTGTGGACTGCTAAATCCGGCTTCATGAAGTTTTGACATGCACCTTAACCCCTTCTTTTCTTCCTGGTATACTGACTATAATACCATTTGGGTCTACAGATTTCCACCCCCAGTAGCCACATTTCTTCCCCTCCCTGCTCTAATGTTTTTTTAAAAGGGCATTTAAGGTCTAATAAAGCAACACAAAAACCATAAATTAACAAATAAATTGTCCAAACAGGTGCATTGTGCGAGCGGCACTGTCGATGTCCCAGCATCAGGGTGCATTGCTGTTTGGAGTAGATGTGATCTACGAGAGCTCAGTGGATGTCTCGGGACTCGTGTGTTGGTGCATGATGCAAGTACAGATACAGGTGCACTGTAAGAGCAGCATTGTGGAGATCTCGGTACTGTAACACAAGGGTGCACAGCAGTACGGGATGGACGTGATCTGTGACTACTCCAGGTGGGTCTTGGGGCTCACATATTAGTCAGTGCACCTAGTCTGGATACAGGCTCATTGTAAGTGTTTTAGATATAGCACTATGACATCACAGTTCATTGCAGATCGGGGTAGACATGGTCTGTGAGAGCACCTTGGATGCTTCTGGACTCGTGTGAAGGTGCACGAAGCAGATCTAGGTAAAGGTGCATAGTAAGAGCAGTACTGTAGGTGGCCCAATCCTGTGACATCAATGTGTGTTGTAGTTCTAGGTAGATGTGGCCTGAGAGAGCTCCATGGATGTCCCAGGGCTTACATATTAGTGAATAGAGGTGCCTTGCAAGAGGGGATTGTAGATGTCTCAGTAGTACATTGCAGTTCACGGTAGACATGGTTTATGAGAGCTCCATGGCTGCCTAAGGCCTCAAATACTAGGGCATGATGCTAGTAGGAAGTGCACTTTAAGAGTGGAATTGTGAATTTCTCAGTACTGTGACATTCGAGTTTTTTGCAGAGCATTAGTAGGGCTTGATGCAAGGCCAGGTCTCATATATTAGGGCAAGTCTGGGACTCATATATTGAGCTTGATACTGGTCCAGGGCTCGTGTATAAGGGCACTGGGCAAGTACGGAACTCTTATACTAGGGCATGGTGAAGGTCCAAAATTCATAAATTATAGAACAACACAAGTCCAGAACTCATATATATTAGGGCAGGGTGTAAGTCAAGACTCACACATTAGAGCATGGTGCAAGTTTGGGACTCAAATATAAGGGGAAGGTGCAAGTACAGGATTCAAATATTAGGGCATGGTGCAAGTTTGGGACTCATATATTACGGCACAACCCAAATTCAGGGCACATATATTTGAGCATGATGAAAGTCCAGAACCCATAGATTAGGGTGTGGTGGAAGTTCAGAACTCACATATTACAGCATGACACAAGTCCAGAACTCCTATATTATGGCATGTGCAAGTCTGGGACTATATTATGGCAGGACACAAGTCCAGGGCTCATATATGAGGGCATGATGAAAGTTCAGAACTCATACTTAGGGCATGGCGCAAGTTTGGGACTTACAGCAAGACACAAATCCAAACTCACATTTGCACATGAAGAAAGTCCAGATAAAGGAGCTTGCTGTGAGCACTGTACATGTCTTCGTACGGTGATACCAAGATGAATTGAGAACTAAGTCTGATGTGCTTTGTAGCTATCTCATTGCTGGGGTACATATGCATATTATGGGCCATTAGAGTTACATAAGAACACTGGATGACCCAGTACTTGGAGAGCAGTGTGTGATGAAATTCATGAACCTGTTCGCACCTCAGTACTGGTGCACTGTTGCTGGAAGTAGAGCAATGACTTCCTTGGATAAGGAGAGGATGGCATAGGCCCCTTCACTAGCACAGTTTGAAACCCTATCTGTGGCTTGTGTGAAGGGATTTCTTTCTTTCTGTATATTTGCCTTTCAGATCCCTCCTCCTAATAGGAAAACGGATGTGCTTAAAAATAAAATTAAAACCTTTACACATTTTTTATAAGTAAACAATGGTCACATGGACCACTGCCTACTCCTAAAAATTTTTTTAAACATTCACAAAGCAAAAAGGGTTCCTTGAGGACACTCTTGCACTTATAAATGTGTTTCCACTACCTTTTGGTAATTGGTAAAATATTAATGTTTTGTGACTCGGTTTTCATAACAAAACATTAATACATCCTAATGCAAATCAGTGTTTTGGAGAAATGCCCTAAACACTTGCCTCCAAAATTGCAATGTGTGATCATCTGATGCATACCAGAAAGCTTTTCTTGCAGCTGCAAAGGTCTGATTTTGCTAATCAAACCCATTGTGACTGGGATAGCGAGTATTGGAGGTGATCCGTTAGTACAAGGGTAATGTTGTTAAATTCCTTCAGAATCTTGATGAGCTATTGCTGGGTGAAGGATGCCTTGCAGGCAAGCAAGGGTGATTTATGTAATGCCGTTGACCAGGCCAATGCTTCCAATCTAGCTTTGTGAGGACTGGGGCTGGAATTGTTGTTCTGGAGCCTTTTCTGGGAGAAAAGCATCCACTTTGTTCAGGGCAGAGCGATGGTACCAGGTTGTATTGGCATTCATAGCAATGTGTTCTCTGAACAAGAGGTTGGAGTTGAGGGTGAATCAGAGGGATTTGGACTATTCTGTAGGTTGAGGTGTGAAGCCAATAAGCTTTAAGTTACAGAGCCATACCTAAATCAGAGACTTTTTGGCATGCTGGTAAACAAGAGAAACTCAGTCTTAGTGGAGTTAACATCAGGTAGATTATTGACATCCAGGTTTTGAGAAAATGAGGAGGTTTTGAGACAGAGTTGGGTGTTGTCAGCAACCGATGATTCTTGTTGTTGCTATCTGCATAGATGAACCCCAAGCGCTCTGTGTTAAAGTTAAAAGTGATGGATGACAGGATGGAGCAGTTGGGGAATCCGCAGGGGTTGGGGACAGTCTGATATCTGGTAGTTCTTCTTTGAATGAACTGCTGGTGAGGTATAAAGTGAAAATATTGTAGGATTGAGCCAGTAAAACCAATGCAAGTTTCCAGGGTGGATCAATTGCTTTTGCCATTGACAAGAAGTTTGCCCTCAACTACTCGGACCTGTCCTGCTTCAGTACTGCAGCATGGTCTGAACCCCCAATGATAGCCTTGAAGTTAGTTATCCTTGATGATGTTCGACAGTAGCTGTAAGGTGACTGCCTTCTTGATTATCTTCCCATCAGTCAGAAGGTGGGCCATACAGCAGAAGTTACCAAGGTCGGCTGTATATGGGATAGGTTTTTTCAGCAACAACAGGAGAATTGAATTAATTATGAAACAAACAAAAAGACAATTAGGTACATACAACATACTTTTCTCTTCAACTGAACCTCATGATTCTTTGATCCTTATTTTAGTGTATGACATTATTTTCCATTGCTTTGTAACTCAAGGTAATTGTGAAGAAACAGTAAAACAGATGCAAGATGAGAAATGCGAACTGCTACCTGTGATGTGACTCAGAAGTCATATTAAGGTATGTTGTTTTACATGAACCACGGTACACGATTTGCAGCGGCCCATGATACTGCTTTGAGTGTGGTGATGAGTTTACCCAAACTTGAGTATAATTCTGTGTGCAATTAGGTCTTGCGATGCTTGACTTCAGCCCATGTATATGTGTTATCATCCCTAGTTTAATTCTACTGGCCTTTCCATTCAATTTAATTCAATCAAATTCACTTCTGTTCTATTCTGTTGGACTTAAAGAGTTCAAAGATACACCATAGGAATGTTTTTTGGTGTTATATTAAGGAAGTGATAGGGGGCCGAGGGAACTCCGCAATTATGTAGGTAAAAAAAAGACATTAAGGTGGTCATTTTGACATTGGCGGTAAAAACTGCCTACCACTGCGGTGATGGCCACCAAAATACTGCCACTGCGGCTACCATCCGTCTGCCATATTATGATCACTGCCAGACTCCCGCCACAAGCAGGGCGGAAATCCGGCAGTGTTCATGGTGGCAGACGGTGGTAAGGTGGGGCTGCTACCACCAGCACCTCTACGCCAGTAGAACATCGCCAGCCATATTATGACAAGTAATACGGCCAGGTGGTGTTATGCTGGCGGGGCGCTGCTGGCGGTAGCAGTACCCCTTCCTGTTCCCTGCCGGAAGACCTATTTGACAAAGGTAAGTCGGGCTTCTGACAGGGGAGGGGAGAGGGAGGGTGGGGGTTTGTGTGTGTGTCTGAGTGTGTGCATGAATGTGTGAGTGAGTGTGTGAATGCGTCTGTGTGTGTTGTGTTGTTTGCATGGCTGCATGCATGAGTGAATGCGTGTAAGATTGGTGAGGTGAGTGCGTCTGCATGTCAGTGTGATTGTGTGTAAGAATGTGTGCGAGCATGTCTGGAAGTTTGCGTGTATGTATGCGTGTATGCCAGTGTGAATGATTGGGTGTATGCGCGGTGCGTGTCTATGGGTGTGTGCGTGTATTGGCGGTGTGTGTGTGTGATGATCGGAGGGGGTAGGGGGCTGTGTGTTTGGATCAGGGTGGGGGGTGGGGGTTTGGATTGGGGTGGGAGGGTGTGTGTGTGTTTGGATCGGGGTGGGGGTGTATGTGAATGTCAGGGGTGGGTAGGTTAGTGTGTGTATGGGGGTGGGGGGCTTTGGATGGGGTGGTGGGAGGTGTCAGGTGTGTGTTGGAGGGTGGGGGAGCTGCCTTCCGGTGACAGGGAAGGAATTCCCTGTCACTGGTAGGACCTACCGCCACGAAAACCATTGTGGTAGACGGGCTCATAATGCCGCCTGCGGTACTGTGTCGGCCGCTGGACTGGAGATTGATATCTCCGGCCCAGCGGCTGAGACCGCCATGTCTGTATGAGTGGAGAAATGGCAAGTCGGCTGCAGCGGTATGTCCCGCCAGCCTGTTGGCCGTACTACCACCACATTAACACTCACCGCCGGGGTCATAATGACCCCCTAAACATTCAACCAAAATTTTAGAAGATTCGATTTCTGTGTCCACAACTTAGACTCTTGAAACGATATCATGATCTCTTTCTCAGCACTGAGCAGACACAGAATAGAGCTGTATCCTTTTCCCCCGCAATTTTACTATCTGCAGCGCACACATTCACTGAAAACAGTAAGCAAATTGAAGGTGGATGTGCAGAACGGGAATAAAGGGTATTTCCTCATTCTATCTGATAGAAAGGTGGGACGAGATGTGAGTACTTAAAACTTAAGTCACTGAGCCATTTCACCTCAGCTACATGCACGAGGACCAGTTTCTGTTCTTGGTGTCTGAAATAGACACGTGGGCACATGCAGTACTTGCACATACATTAAGCCACTGGAACGGCCTGGCATTTTCCACTTAAGTATGGATTTGCTGCACATGCCACATAATCCACTATCCAGTGCAGAATTTCCTGATTTCAGCAATAAAATATTTTCTATATCAGACATATCAAATATTGCCTGGAACGCTACACGTGGTGTGCAGTGGTGTGCAGCAATGCACCATATACTTCACAAAAGCTAACTGGTCCCCTTTCAGATTTTTGATTGCTATATTTCGGCATATTAGGAGTGATATTGTTGCCTTTTAAATTTGTTTATCTCCAGTTGATTGTCTCCAAGAGCAAATACAACCCCGATAACCAGGGCCACTTGGAAATATGTGACAGAGGAGCACCAAATTATACAGCAGGAATTATGCAGCAAGAAAAGCTAATTGCAGTGCGTAACACAGCACATTTTGTGACAGTATTACTTCATTATTTTGTCATTTTTACACATGATAACACTCCCTGGGTAAAGATTTCACCTTATTAGTACCAGTGGAACACCCAAATACAGCAAAATGCAATTGAAAGATGACCATTCAACCTTTTCAAAGAACTTTGAACTGCTTGGGGTATGTTTTGTCACATTTTTAGTAACTTTTGATCCATTTAAACTAGAAACAAATTCTTTGTTCAAATCTTTAGGTTATTTAGCATGTGGTGGATTATTTGCCAAAAGCATAAAATCTATAATTATGTAGATGAAGCTGCAGTCACAAAATCACATATTTGCAGTGGCACTGCCAGTATTCTCAGGATACACACATACACACACCCCAACCACCCCAGCCACTCCTCTTTAATTTGCTCGACCTCAACCATGGTGTTGGTCATACTCAAAACTGTCTAAACTGCTTCAATCAGTGCAGATAATTTCCTTGAAGTCTCAGATGAGCAAACACATACTCCTGCATAACTACTTCACTGTGGGCATCAAAGAGCCCCACCATTCCCATTGGAAGACCTGAACCTTTAACATGATGCTCTGCAAAGCACTATGCTTATCATTGATTTACCTATGCCCAAAGCGCTCCAAGGCCTTTGGAGAATGGCTAGTTCTGCTTTTCATTCAAAAAACCCTAAATAAATAAATGATTCAGCAATGCCACAAACACGTTTGTACTGTGAGCGCCATTAGCCAACATCATTGGATACTGTGGAGCAATGTGCGCTTGCTTTCTTGCCATGTACATGAATCAAATTTTCTGAACTTGATGCTGTTTGGGTGCAAAGTTCCCACTCTCTTGCTCAGTACTGAAGTCATCTACCTGGATCTGTAATTGCTGAATTTAATATGCTAATTTCTGCACAATACTGTGACATCCAAATGAGATGGTCTGCATCATACAAATCTTCTATGTATATAAGAGGCACATGATTTATTACAAGAATGTATGGTTGTAAGCATGTTTTATTCTGAGGGCCAGATGGTGTGTGGAAGATAGCCGAGACCATCTAAATAAGTGGCGTTCTGTGCTTCCTTGCAAAACATAATTGTATGTTGATGGACACCATTTCGAATAGAATACGCTGAATGCATATAGACTTCTTTCTTAGGAATGGTATGGTATATATCCCTTTCTTTTAAAATGCATACGATGTGGCTTTCCTATCAGCATAGCCTAACTTTTCTTAGCCTCATAATTTAGTCAACCTTGCAAAATTCTTCGGTCCTCTATTTCTACATACGACCATTGCCTCTGCACACACAAAACCAGTTGCATAGCTCATGCTGCTACAACTGTGGTCTTTGGACACATGAATTACATACACACTGCAGCCGTGAAAGTGCATACAGCTGCCATACATAGTTTAAGAGCGGCCCTTTATTAAACGAGGAGTGACACAGCCAATCACTTAGGCTTTTCTTCAAGAAGAGATGTGATCAATATTCACCAATAACCAGAGCACAAGCCCAGATTGAGTTGAAGCAGTGCACACTTTCCATGCATAGAATAAATACTGCATGTGCTGCAGCATAGCAGACGTCATTCACATACACAGCAGGACAAATCTTGATACACACAGAAGGGTTTAAGCAAAGGTAGCATTAGTGTAAGCTTAACACACACACACATACGCACGCCTATCCACACACACACCCATATAAAAATGTACTATAGTTACATGACAGGCAGCAACAGACCAAGAGACTCTTTTTTCCAAGGGACACTTAAGATGAAAAACATCAGAATGTACAAGTGAGGCAAACAGTCCAGTGCGCTGGTTCAGCGCAGAGGAAGGAGGCAGGTTGTTGGTTTTGAATATATAGAGCCCCGGGGGGACTGGAAGACACACTGGGCTGTTACTGTTTGGTTCTACAAAGAGACAAGAAGTGTGTAGGCAGCACACATATAAAGCCTCTTGCACGCATATATTTGAAGTTGTTTGTTTCCGTTTTCTAACACAGAGAATTAACAATACTGCCGCTCCCTTCCTCTAAATTAACACATGGGAAAGATGTTACACGTTTTGGTCAGACTAAGTTTTCCACTTTTCAGTCTGCATTTGTTGCAAGGTTCGTCTATTCAATCCTAAGTAGTTGCACGTTTTTCCTTCTCACCAGTATTGGGCTGTTACAGGTTTTCACCTTTTCAGCCTGAGTTGATACAGGTATTCCTCTTTTCATTCTTGCGTTGTTACAAGTTTTCACCTCTTCAGTCTCGAGTTGTTTCAAGTTTTCATCCTTTCAGTATTCATTTGTTACAAGTTCATATCTGTCTTTTGAATCTAGAACTAGAACATGTCCTGCTTTTCATTTCACTAAAATCCTTGCATGTCCTGATGACTTCACCTCTGTATAAACATGTCTTTAATGAGCTGAACTATCCCCCCAGCTCTTTAAATTAAAACTGTTATATCATATTCTGTGTTGGCTAAATCATTCGCCTTCAGTCACAAACGGAAAAATGAAATACTCACTCTAAAAGGTCTTAGTATCAGCAACATAGAAATTGACTGCAAGGATGAAGTAACTTATTGGGCTGCCCATTCACATTCACAAAGACCGCTGATCTGTGATCAGCCTAAATATAGACAGCTGTATGGAGAAAGCGATCTCAGCTGGGAATGCACAGGGAACTGGTGCATTGAGGCACCTGTGGCTCTCATATAGGGCACTATCTAAATCTAAAAAACACTGCTAGTATCAACTGGATCCACAGATGAGTTTTCCATTCACAATATATCTATAGAAACGTGTGTGTCAAACCTTAAACCCACGTAATGCTCCCTTCTCCACCACCCTGTGATTGGTTTCAGTATTCATGATGCATCAGACATGCAGTCTATTACAGTTATCCATGCTGGCCTAGGCTTGTCCGCAGAGTGCAAAAATAAGTGGGAAGGAACTCCAAAGGGACTAAGAGCCACAAAGCCATGTTGTGGGTTTCCTTTATCCAACACTGGGTCTGCAAGGGACAAAGGACATTGCACTTGGTTGGCCACCTCACCATGTGATGCAGACAGCAGGAAAACTGGCAAATGGATGTATGAGAGTGCCGAGGTGCATGGGTGGGGTGGGTGCCGAGGGTCAAAACAATACATTACGGGGGATGGAATGCTGAATTTCTGCAGACTTCACTGTTGGAGATGCACCAGTTTGCATAAGAAGGATCAGTCTGCAATGCTTAGAGCACTTTAGTTGGTAGTCATGTTCTCAACATACTGATGCAGATCAATGCTCTTATCAGAGTTCCGTACAATCCCACACAATTTCCAGAAGGGCCTTTAACAGTTATTACATCAATATATGTATTAGTGAGAATACAGCACCTTACAAATTGTGACATGCTTGCCTTTCAAGCGACTGACGCAAATGGTTTTAGTCAAGAAGTACATGAACCATGTTTGAAAACTGCCCTACCTCTGGAAGAGTTCCAGATCACTACACAATCGAAATATCTAGCATGCCTTTACTGCATCTGTTATAGATGGATCATTGTTAGGTGACTAATGATAGGGTGGGTGTGACTCACGAAATTTGCTATAGCGTATTTAGGCAAACCTATGGGAAATTACACTGAATTACAAGAGGAGCATAGCCCTGCATTTAGCACTATTGTTTTCCAAAACAGAGCAGCGGATGCATTTTGTGCTAAGAAAATAGTGCGTCTTGCAGTAGAACACAAACGGCAGCAGCCAGCTGCCACTCCTGTTCTGCCCCTGTGTTCTTTGTTAGGCATTTGTGCCCCAAATAACTCTAAATTACACAAACAGGGATAATTGCATAATTTTTGGTAATTTTGCATCACAAGAATAAACCAAAATTACCAAAATTACTCCGATTACCCCAGACTATTTAAAATTTCGGCCAGCACCAACTAATATGGCCTCTGTTTGACCTGTATCATAATTGGAAAATAGAAAATGGAAAAGTCCTGTTACAACAAAACCCATAAACAGTGCCTTGACTTTCTCTTCTTAGTCTGTTGCACATAGATCAAAAGGACCGACTGCAAATGCATAAAAATAGAACGTATCAGTTTTCCGAAATTCTTTGTTATGGGCCAGTTGAAAAGAATACTGGAATATACATCATTCTGAGCCCATGCCAAGTTCATAACCATCAAAACTATGTGAGTCCCTTTCAAAGGCTCAGCAAAAACAGATGTGTTATTAGTAAATCCAGGAATTGGAACGTGAAAACATAGTGTGTGCGTTTTGTATCTAACTGCAAGTAGGATTCAGACTGGAAGAAGTTGATGGCAGCATTTCCATGGAAAAATCTTTGTATCCAAATATGTATTATTTATAAGTTTAATGGAACCTGGGCTTTAATTTACTTCATACTTAATGATCAACTCCTATGAAACTGGGCCAATTAGATTGTCACTGCCTTTATGTCACTCTCGGTCTCTGAAGGGCCTCAAACTCTGTTCTAGTGTGTGGTTACCATAGTTCTAAGAAAAGAACTGTTAAGATATGGGACTCGTAATTACCGTTGATGTCCGGGTTAGTGTGTACGATTTAAAGTACATTTTTGCACAGAGGTTTTAGGGAAATGGATTAATAACTAACGCGAGAGAACCCCAGTCTTGATGTGACTTCTGACAGTCAAGTGCCTAATATTTAAAATGAGGATTCTGTGAGCAGTTCGGTGCTTATCCCTAGTAGCTTGGCGGCAGCAGACAGGCTTCTTTCAAAGAAAGTACAGGATTGAGAAGCCTGCCAGTGTCAACTCCTTTCAAATCTCATGTTGTCAGAGGTCCTTTCTACAACAGGATCCAGGAAGCCAAATGCTCGTTTGCCTCATGACAGAGCACTGATTAGTCTAGAGGCTCACATCACAAGGTGATGCCCTGGGTCTGGAGAGGTGACTATCTCTACCTGGTAAAACAGTTTTGTGCCTCAGGTGTACATAAAAGGCAGAGATTCACAGCATTCCCCAAACTCATCCAAGTATCATTTGTACTAAGAATATACATTCACCATAGAAACAGATTTTCACTAACTATTAAATATTGCAAGAATCACATTTGAGGTAGCTTCTAGCCACAGCTGTAGAAAGCGGGTCTTTTTAATCCTGGGTAAACCTTTCGAATGTAAAGCTGCCACAGGAGTATGTAATAGCAGCACTTACCTGTCATTTTTACTATTGAAGCATGTAAGCTGGCACCACTTCTATATTTTGTATCTGACTATTTGGCCAGAGGAATTTAAAGGTCACGCAAAGGACAGTTCAGTGGGATTTAATTAGTAAATGCTCATGAGCTTGGTGTGAAATTACACAATACCATTTTCAGCAACTTTTGTAAATTTGGAATCATTTCCTCTAGCTACTGCTAAGACATGATTAATATAGCCTTAGAACCCGCCGTAGCGGGCTCTACCGGCTATTAAAGGCCCGCTCCCCGCGCATTTAACAAGGGAGAGGGACTTTAATAGCCGGTAGAGCCCGCTACGGCGGGTTCTAAGGCTATTAGAACATTCTGCCACACAGGGCAGAATGTTCTATTAAAAAAAGAAAAAATTCACGGAGCCCGAGGGTATTTAAATCCCCTCGGGCTCCGTGAGGCTTTGTTCACAGCTGCTGCTGTGAACAAAGCGAACATTGGAATGTTGGCGCTGCGGGCTTTTACCGGCCAGTAAAAGCCCGCAGCACTCCATTGTTTTCAATGGAGCCTCCAGCATTCCAATGTTCTAATAAGAGATTAAGGTACTACCACTTTAGCAATAAAGGTGAAGGGTGCATGAATAACACACACTGTAAATAAATTATGGGCTAAATATATAGAAGGAAACTGATACATTTTCCTAGGCTGTTAGTTGATCACTCAGCAGTGAGAGCTGTGAAGCATGGTTATCTAGATCAGTGGTTCTTAACTTGTGGTCTGGGGACCCATGTGGGTCCGTGAAGCCTGCTCAGGGGGGTCCATAACTGCATAGAAAATTAACAGATTAATAAAGTGTATATAAATAAATAAGCAAGATATAAAACTGAGACATTTTCAGTGTTCTTTAAATGTGAAGGAATTTGAAACTGGAGTCTAAACTGTAAATTGGGATTCTTAGATTGATTTGTGAGAGCAAAGCATGTGCATCGGACTATAATATGGATGAAGAGGCCTCAATTGCATTGAGAAACACTCCAAACTTCCCATTAAAAATAAACATCAGATTTTTTTATATTAATTTCCTAATTAAATAATATATTTCATCATTGTGCATTTGTTTGACAAATGCTTGTTTCTCTATTTTTTTGTGTATGTTTGGCTGTTCAAATCATCAGAAACGCTTATGCCCGGGTCTCCGGCTTCCAGCAGGGACTCAATGGGAGTCCTTGGAGTCCTATAATGATACAGTGGAGGTCTCTGGGTTCCAGTAATGAATAAGTGAGGGTTCACAGAAGTTAAAAGGTTAAAAACCACTGTTCTATGGGGAGACTGTCAGTCTAAACTTGTCACTCAAGTTGTATTCTCTTACCACTCTGACCCTATCTCTGGATAATTGGGCTTTTTTCATTTAATTTCATTGATATTCTACATGGTAAGTGTCTTTGTATATTTTACTTAAGCATATAAGTCTTGAGAAAAATGAAATGTGATTGAAATGTTTAGGGAGTGCTTACAACTGCTAGGATTACCTAGAAACAGTATGGGGTGTGAGCCCTGGTCAAGCAGCAGCCACAATTCATGTCAGGAGAAGGCACAAGCAAATCCCAAATTAACCCGTGGTCACCCTCTGGTAGCTTGGCACAGAGCAGTCAATCTTAACTTGAAGGCAATGTGTAAAGTATTTGTGCAACATTTCAAACAGTAAAACAGTGACAGCACCACATGAAAGGATACCACACCAAAGGTAGTAAACTAGAAAATCCAATAGGTAGAACTTGAGCTATGAATTTCTAAAGAATAAACTATAAAACAGCGCTAAGAAGCCAAAAGTGCCAACCATGGGTATTTGATCATGCCAAAACCAGGGCAATGGCAAAAGATCAGGCCGACTGCGATGGAGGATGAGCCAGCTATAGGGACCCTGTTCAGCCAGCTGAACCAAAGTACCTTAAATCCTTGTTGCAGAGCATTGCGTTGGTTCCAAACCACGCTGTCAAGAAAATGCATCGATTTTGCCCAGGCAATCAAGGAGATGCGTTGAAGTTCTGCACATACTGATGGCAATTCATTGGTGCTGATATGCCGAGGAATTCAGGTTCTGGCTGTGTTGATGTCCAGGTGATGTGCTGATTCCGATGGGCAGAGAGGCTGCGATGCTGAGTGTCTGTGTCAAAGCTGTTGTCGATGATGATGCAGGGACCTTGCACCAAAGAAAGTGCTGTAGTATCATTTCCAAAGGTGACACCGGTTCTATTCCACACAGGATCAATTCAGCAATTTTACCCATGCAACAGCACTGACGAGTCTGTACTGCAGGAGCAAACACCTTAAGTTAACTTCCAAGGGCCCAGGACTGGGATAGCACCACTTGGCAGGATCGACTCACTGATGAAGGAGCAGGAGCTGGGTGGTTGGAAGTCTGTTATGCCCCTGAGACTTCAGATCCGGAGGCCAGCTGACTAGCCCTTGGCGTCACACTGGGTTCTAGGTTGGAGAGATTCAGGTCCAGTCCTTCCCACTCCCAGGCAAGAGGGCAGCAGGCACAGGTCGGCACAACAGAGCAGGAGTCCAGCAAACAGCAAAGTGTAAGGCCTTCAGCAGCACAGCAGTTTTTCTTTCTAGCAGAATATCCACAGGTCCAGAAGTTTGTGGAAGTGGTGGTGTCAGAGGTTCAATATTTATACCCTGCTGGGCCTTTGAAGTGGGGGAAACTTAAAAGACATGTCTTTGAAGTGCATAGAATCCATGCCCTTCGTACCGTGGCTCTAGACTACATACAGGAAGTTATACAGCCTTTTGTGTGTGGACAAGACACAGTCGATTTAGGTGTAAGTGAGGATGTTCCTTGCTCCTCCCTCCTATTTTGCACAGTATGGTGCATCAGACCCATCAGGTCACACCTAAGCTCTCATTTTATGTGGCGGTCTAGGAGGAATACACAAAGCCCAGCTGTAGTCCCACCCCAGACATGTGATCACAGACACCAACTTTCTAAAAGAGGCATTTTCAGAATTGCAATTTAAAATCTGACTTTACTATAAATTGTGATTCTAAATTGTGATTCCAGAGACACCAAACTCGAAAAATCTATCTCTTTGGTATTGTGAATTACACCTATAAGATGTAACAAGGTCATCCCAATGTTAACCTACAGGAGAGATAGGTCATGCAGTAATGAAAAATACATTTAAGAGTTTTTTACTGCCAGGACATGTAAAACTTAAATGTACATGACCAGGTTTTTAAATACTCTGCACCCTGCTTTTGGGGCTGTGTGGAGCCTACCTACATGGTTCCTCATACAGTATGTATTAAAACGGAAGGTTTAGGTCTGGCAAAATGTTTACTTTTCCAGGTCGACATAGCAGTGTAAAACGGAACACACAGGCTCTGCAGTGGCAGGCTTGAGACTGGTTTAAAGGGCTACTTAACTGGGTGGTAAATCAATGCTGCAGTCCCACTAGTAGCATTTCATTTACAGACCCTGTGCGCATGTGGTGTATGTTATTGGGGACTTATAAGTAAACTTAATATGCCAACTGGAGATAAGCCAATGTTACCACGTTTTAGAAAAACAGCACAAGCACTTTAGCACTGGTTAGCAGTGGTAAAGTGTGTAGAATCCTAAGGCCAGCAAAAACGAAGATAAGGATGCCTGGTCTAATAATCACATATGTGGTGGTGCAAGCTGTGAAGGTCGGCTGCACACGTGCCTGCTAACTTAGTAGAGGCTACGGCCTCTGCTCCCCTGGTGGAGAACTGTATGCCATATATTGAGATCTCCTTTATCCCTTGTGTGAATCTCATTGCCTTCAGAACAACCACTGGTATGTTAGTGTGTCTGAAAGCAGAACACTTCGCCAAGCAGGTGCCTTGGTTTGACTTTACTTGGCAATTTATTTGCTTTTCAGAGAAACAAAAAACAATGGCCCTCGTGCATGCAGCAAATTCTTTCCAAGCATTGGGATCATTGTTTGATTTCCCTGCTCAGGACCACCATGTGTTTCATGATTGTCTGGGAAGCAAAATCTATTGGCATTCCGCCTACCCTACCCAAAATAGGAAAGGACTGGCCTTCATGTCAAGAGTTTCTACTGTCTGAGCCAGCTGAGGACTAACAGAGGGACCCCCGTGGTCCTACCACCTCTAAAGGAGCAGCAGGAACTGCGATTTGCTGAGGCAAGATAAACCACCATTTTATGGTGTTTGAGCCACTCTACATCACTCCCATAATGTTTTTGCTCATCTGGCTTTGATAGAAGATAATCAAATTAGTCAAATTCTGAACCGCTGGCTCACAGGCCCCTGAAACAAGCAATCATTGGTTAGGGATGTGCAAATCCTCATTATCTATTAGTTGTTAACTCTGCATTTGTATTTAAGCTACATGTAGCTATGCAAAGCCCGCAGTGTTCTGACTGCTCTCTCCAGCACCTGCCAGATGGAACGTTCAATACCTCTGTTTCCCAGTCAAGCATGTCCAGTCATTCTCTAACCTGGAATGTATTGCCAAGTCTGAGAAAATTAGAAATCTCTGGCTACTTCCCATTAGCCAGATTTCCCCCAACTGCAGATGCATAATACAAATCATAAACAGTCCTCTCCTATGTCTGTTCTTCTTTTGTTAGACCTCAGAAGTGAGGCATAGCTGGATGAACTGGACCAGTGAGTGAGTGGACTTGTCCAAAACTAATAATGATTAGATGGAAATTCCCTCAAACAAACCGAAACAACTCATGTGTTTACCTTAATGTCTGGACATACAAGTGTAATAAAAGTATGTTGCATTGATCACAATTATTCCAGTAAGAGTCAGCCAGTGCTTGTCTGAATAAAAAAAAAAGCAAGAGCAGTCCATTCAGTAGGTCTCACAAAAGATACTTTTAATAGTTGTGTGGACAGTATAAACGGCCTTCTGAGGCACTGTATTCGATCCAGAAACGCGAGGTTAGAATATCCAGTCCCAACATTTGTCAGCAAGGGGAGATAGATGAATTATGCGGATAACTCCCTCTCGTACTCGGAACCAGTCTGTGTAATCAGGTAATCACCAACCTGAAATCCCAAGCAACCAAACAGAAGTTAAGAAATTCCATCAAGACAACACTATTCAAGAACCTTATGGAGTCTGCATGTCTGCCGTGGACCCACTTAGTCCAAGAAATGGACCTCACTATACTACACTCAAGAAATAAGGCCATCCGTGACTCTGATCGTTTGCAGTCACTGGGCAATGTCACATCATCAGGAAAACCATATCCTGCTTGGTGTCTGAAGCATCCTCCATTGGCGTAGTGGTACGCGACATGTGTAGACGTCCTCTTCATTGGAAGGTACACTTCAACCACTAACATTGACAGCAATCACCTTTGTTCGAGAAACAAAAATGATGAGACTGCTGATAGTTTAAATTCTTGGACACAAGAATAATGGGTTAAATCCTTCTCTTATCTTTGCCTGGCTTGCACAGTTTGATAAATATTCCCATTACATTACATACATTCATGGGAATCCTTCAGTGAGTGCCTGTCCCTACTGCACTGCCTGATTTAATCCCCCAGTATCTTCTTTTCATGCCTGCCAGCTGCCATGATTCTTTCTCTGACAATCTCCAGAGACTTATCTATGTGACTATTTATTTAGTATACTTTATGCACCCAGACAGGTTTTCTTTATTGCTTTGGCAGTTTCGAACATCCCCAACCTTGTCACGAATGTCAGAACATTTGTGAATAATATTGTACTGGAGTTTTTAAAGTTTTTATGAAGTAGAGATTATCCAGAAGGGCACTTCCAGCAAAGACATTATCTTATAAATGACAGTAAGATGTTAAATAATGTGTATTTCAACGTACTACTGCTAAATCTACACTAGCAGCACATAAAGAAGCATTTTAACTATCAAGTACACCGCTTATTCTCACATCTATTTATTATGCCCTCAACCCAAATTACAGGCAACCATTTTAAAGCTCGTCATTTTGCTTTTCCTGCCTTAGAGAACTGGGTCCCACGACATAACATTGAAAGTGTCCCATGGATGACAGGCCCCTGCAAAGTATTTCATGCCAGCCTAACTTTGTGCAGTTTTCTGGCATTTCATATCAGGAGTGTTGCACGAAATGCTTGCAATCACGTCATTTCGCCACAATGTGCAGCTGAGATTGTGTTCAGAAAAAAATGCTATCTCAGAAGAACACAAATAAATGGAACACGAACAGCTGCTTGTCATGTCACACTAGGTTTTTTGTTGCAGAAGATGTGTCCTCATCATCATCATCGACCGTCGTTGTGCATAATAATGCACAATTGCGCATATTGTTTTGTCATTTTGTGTAATTTCTTCAAAGCAAAATGCACAAATTTTACCGACACCATTTTATTCAGTCAACTCCTTCATTTCTTCAAAACCATTGTCGGAACCAAACTGAATCCATCTTTATACAGAAACTGAGAAAACAGGGAAAATGATTCAAAGTGGGAGACAGAATTCTGAAACTTATAGTCTAAAACTGATTATGGTAATTACTCTCTTTATCTGTTATTTAGAGTATAACAACTTTCCACCATAAAGAAGGACCTCATTTTCATGTTGATGTCCTCCCTCAGTGACTTGCACAGTGAATTT
This sequence comes from Pleurodeles waltl, assembly GCF_031143425.1. Lineage (NCBI taxonomy): Eukaryota > Metazoa > Chordata > Amphibia > Caudata > Salamandridae > Pleurodeles > Pleurodeles waltl. The sequence goes on along the minus strand of NC_090436.1, from coordinate 185,244,427 downwards.
AATGCCCAGCAACAACTTCCCCAACACGGACAAACTGTGGACAGATCCACATTTCCGTGCTGCAACATACAAAAGGGAGACAAGTGGACCAATTAAAGATCTTCATAATTCTTACTCTGCCACCAAGTAAATAACATCTAGTGCCACGTCTAATGATTTCCACAAATATAAGTAACCACACCAATTCCTTTCAGTCTCTCATGATCCACTGGCTTACGGACACCATTGGACCCACAAAATTGTGCTTGGTAATGCTTGAACATGTTGTCTAGCCCCATCAACCTTGTTTGCTCCTCTACCTACGTTGGTGGTTGCTGGGGCCTTTGCACAGAACCTGAATGAGGAGAGTCTCATCTTACCGTTTTCGTCACTGAAATGTGTCAGGTGTGGAATCTGATGCTAAGTTAAATGTCAATTTGTTAGCAGGAATTTAATAATACCAGTTCTTAATATAGCGCAACAACTTTTCTTTAGCACATAGAGTGGACTCTCTGGGACCTGCCACACGCACTGCAGGAACAGTCATCTTGTCTGCCACACTGAACGGACTCTCAAGCTTACAACCGGCAACATCAACCCACATGACTGGGTGGACTTTATACCAGTCTGACAAGACACTATCTTGGGTATCACTGAACAATGTAGGTGATCACAGTGGTGGCAACGGCAAATCTCAAGGGGCAGGGTTGACAGGGGAAATAGTAAAAATAAAAAAAAAACATGCCTGTTCTTCTGACGGCTGCCTCGCTCCACTTCTTGCTCCCAATGCAATCCTGGTGCTGCTCCAATGCTATACACAACATGAGAGCAGCGCCAGGATTAGTTTTAGCAGCTTGGTCTGCGGCTCAGACAGTGCATTGGAGTCTGTGCTGTTTCTCCAACTCAGCTCTGCACAGCCGGGTTGGAGAAACCTAAGTGTGCATGTTTGTTTGGCTGGCCAAACTGACATGTGCACTTCAGTGCACTCCACTCTTCCCCCCTCCCATGGCCAAGCCCCGCCCCTCCCTGCACACGCTGGCTCAGTCAGCAGCAGTGGGGAGACGCTCCTTCACCATTGCGGAAAAGCCGCCACTGGCCGATCATTCAAAAGGATGCAATGTATGCTCCTGAGTAGGCAACAACCATAATATTTCCTCAGAAGAAGTCTATTATCTTATAAATCCATATTCAGCTCATATTTGGGATAGCTCTCAGAAGTTCCATATCTCCATGTGCTGAAGATATTAAACAACTTCTGAAATAGTCTTGAGATGTTCCTGCGTGGCTCTGACATGCCAAGCCACTCTCAGGAGCTTCCCCAGTTGATGCAGTTGATGCAGCAGCGTTTAGTTGAGGAGGCACCCCTCTTCTGGCAGACCATATGGATCAGCATGAAGCCTTGCCATGGTTAATGATGTCCTGGGCTGCCATGTTAGTAAAGCAGTGGACAAGAAGGATGAACCTCCTTATCAAATAAGTAGATCAGAAACGCCTCCTTTCTTTTGTTTGGCCAATCAAAGTAAACAACCATGCATGAGACTTCTTTTGCTTCACCAGAAACTAATCAGCACAGAGCTCCCCTGGGGCTGGAGAGGACTTCCCGCTAGGCCACAATATTTAAGACTGAAGAGTGGAAGGGAATAAGAAGGCAGTACCTGACGGCAGCTCCTCTTCTTTTCTGTGGGAAGTGGGGACAGAAATGCACAAACAGAAGACGGACCCCGCTTGTAGGCTGCTTGGTGTGGTACCCAGGGCTGTAAATTAAATGCTACTAGTAAGCCTGCAGCACTCATTGTGCCTCTCACGTAAATAGCCCTTTTAACATGTCTCAGGCCTGCCACTGTAGCCTGTGGGAGCAATTTTAAACTGCCATTTCGACCAGGCAAAACTTTGCCTGGCCCCAAACCTTACCTTTTAGTACATATGCTACCACAAGGGTAGGCCCTGTACAGCCTAGAGGGCAGGGTGCAGTGTATGTAAAAGGTTAGACATATACTTTTGAGTTTTACAGGTCCTGGTACTGAAAACTCTTACATTTGTTTTTCACTGCAGCAAGGCCCACCTCTCCCATAGGGTGACACTGGGTTTTCTTATTACATTTAAGTAATAACATTCAATTGGGGGCAGGTAGACAGCTCAAGTCTGGTGTCTAAAGAATTGTAATTGAAAGGCTGCTTCAATGGTAAAGTTGGATTTTAGGTCACAATTCCGAAAATGCCACTTTTAGAAAGTTGGCATTTTTTTGTCCTAACCATTTGGAACCTGCAGCCTCTCCCTGGGTCACATGACTAAGTGTAGTTGACAGTTGATCTCTGTATATTGCTCCCAGACAGTGAGACAAAGGGAAGATAGGTGCTGGCAGAATTGGCCACACTGACTGAGTACCATGAGTTTTCATCTTCAGTGAGATGATCATACTAATGGACATAAAAGAAGGGTTGGATTTAATTCCTGTAGCTAGGGAGGAGCAAGTTTTTAGGGGTCTTTGAGACTATGGCCCTCATTTTGAGTTTGGCGGTCTTTTCCGTAGACCGCCGAACTCACGCCCACCATGTGACCGCCACTGTTGGCGGTCTGAAGACTGCCATATTATGAATGCTGGCTGCTCTCTGCCACAATTTGGGTGGAAAGCTGCCTGCAGCCATACTGGCGGTTGGTGGTCTACTGGAGGTTGCTCCACGGCCACGTCATCACAACACTGTTCGCTGCAATACAACACTGTAAACGGCGTGGTGGTGTTGTTTTGGCAGGGCGTTGGCAGCAGAGCAAGCACCATGGACCCCTGTCCCTCCTGGACCACCAGGTAAGGTGATTGCCGACAGTGAAGGAAGGGGAGGTGTTGTGGGCGTGTATGGTAGTGTGTTACTGGAGGGGGTCGGGGTGTTGTGTATGTTTGTGTGCGTGTGTGTGCAAGTGTCTGTGTGGATGCGGAGGGTGGGGGGAGTATGTGTGCGTGTATGCAGGGGAGATGTTGTGGCCACATGTGTTTGTGTGTATGAATGAGTGAGCGTGGATGTTTGTGTGAATGAATGTAAGTATGGTGTGGGCATGCGTGGATTGGTGGGAGTCGGGGTGGTTCAGTACGGGGACTAGGAAAGGGGTGGGCTTCGATGCTTGGGCGGGTTGGGGCCTGTGATGGGGTCGGGGAGTTGGGGAGTCCTGTTGTGGCGAGAGGAATTTGAATTCCTGTCACCAGTATCCTTTCCGCTGGGGATTTCGTGGCGGGGCTGCCGCCACAGAATCCCTGGCAGTAAGGATACTCGTAATACCGCTGGTGATACAGGCGGTGAACTGGTTGTGATGCAGCGATCATAATTTGGCTGTCCTGCCCCGCCATGCTGTTGGCAGTATGACTGCCACCGCCGGCGGGGTGGGGCAAGACCGCCAAAATGATAATGAGGGCCTATGTCTGGTTTTGAAAGCACTGGCTGAAACCCCCTGATTATTGCCAACTGTAAATTTATATTTTTGACCTTCTTAAAGGGTCACTCCTCAAAAGTTTCCCTAATTAGAGTTGTTTACAGAAGATCTGGACTAGTATGCTAATTCATTCTCTGAAACCTTAGTGAAATAATTTGAGAAAGCCAGGATAGAGGGCACTCTAGTGGCTACTCTGGGAAAAATCTTTCCATTGTTATTTCCTCTGTGAAGGGTGTGATCAAGACCCCAGTCTATGAAGTTAGGTTCTGCAGCCAGAGATGCAAATTCTCAAAGCCTGGAAGAAAGAGGAAGAACTTTACGTCCTTTATACAATGCCCGTTGCTGAAAACAGCACTAGTGACCCTTCTTACTGCTGTACAATTATGACCATCCATCTAGCTGGTTAAATCATTAATCTCTCACTACAGATATGGAATGTGCCACCAGAATGGAAGAATGTTATGGTCAAGCCAGCTTTCATGAATCTCCTGGACTTCTTTGCTTCCAGTGACATTGCCTTGCACTATGTTCTCAAGCATCATGTAATTAGAGTAGGACTGGGAGGTAGTTTCCTTAACTGGTTTAATTTATTTCTTCACAATAGAACACAGCTACTTCATCTTGGTATTTATAAATGTTCCAAAACGCTTACTAAATAGAATACAAATTGTATAAATTATGGTGTCAAGACTCATTTTAGGTCCCAGTAGAAACGCTTCTCTCTCTTGCCCTTTGCTAGTCTTCACTGACCACCTACATGAAAACAAGTTCAATTTACGATTCTGTGCATAAACCCTAAAGCCTACTATGAACGAGAACTGCTTTACTTAAGAAAATAAAATCTACCTTGTTTGCTTAGATTGCATCCAACTCCTCTTTTGAAGAGCCCACAGAGCCTAGATGACTGGCAGAGCTTTTTCATAGTTCCAAACTGAGATAAAATAGGAATCCCACTGCGTTAAATTTAGGAAGCTGCTTAAGATTGGGCTTTATTCAATCATTTCACGATTTAGGTAATTATTACTCTTGATGCCTTTGTCTTTTCCTCCACCCCCATACCAGAGTACTCCTGCCGTTCTTGGGATACTCTCATGGTCACCGTTGTGCTTTGAAATGTGGATAAGTAAATAAATGAATTAACAAATTGACCCATAGCCGGTTTCAGGCTCTCCATATGACAGAGATGCTGAGAAATCTGTGCAAATCATCTGGGTGCCGCTTGGTGCCCATTTCATCAGGTAGAGGGCTTACACGATCATCACATTGCATCACAGCCCTAAAGGGCTGCCTCAGAGTTTGGGAGCCCTGAGGAGAATAAGAGCAGCCGCAGTCATGGTTTAGAAATACCAAGAAAGGAGATAACTTTCCATAGGAAGGGGGCGTCAGGAAGTGAGGTGTTGGTTGCCTCAATGGGATTACTGGCAATGGGGTGAAACATCGACAGACAGAGCATTTTACAAGGCCATTTCCTGAAACTCGCATGATGGCACCTAAATAGTGCGGCACATGGTGCAGCATTATCATGATCAAGGAACTGACGGCGAGGACGTGCATACTGATCAAACTTACTCAACCTCAAAGCCCATTTCCGACTAACATTTAAACTCTTAAGTAGCCTCAGAGTCACACTTCATCTCTCTTCATCAACCATTTCAGTGGCCATTCCTAAATTTTAAATTGTGACAATGGGCAGTTTCAGGTTTTGGTTCACACTGCTAAACTTGGGAATGTTACTGTGTCCTGTCTGAGACCTATTGAAGAAGTTTTATTCGGTCCTTGTAGATTTAGGGCTTTTCTCAAGTTTTTTATTTTGTTGTTAGTAGCTTGTTTTTAGTGATGTTCCCCTAATTATGAGTGGCATAAGAGTTAAGAAGCTCATAGGATACAAGTACTAATCGCTTATAAATGCTAATGAAATCTCAAAACTTGAAAACATCTTCTTTCTTTGTTCCAGGCAAGACATTTCACAGAGGATCATATCTGTTTAGTGGCACAGCAAAATTATGATGCATTTTGAAATAACATTCTGTTCCTAGGTGATAGTTGGTCATAGAAGACTTATTGGCACATTGCAACCTCTTGTAGGGCCGTGGCTAAAAACGTTTGTGGAGCTTCTTACAAAGAGCAGCTCTTAATTAAGAAAATATAGTCTCTGGAGAAATATAAAACACAGTATTTGGCACCACCTAGTGATGCTGCCATGTACGTTGCATCAAGGAAAACAATATCAGGCATTAAAATATGTAACATTTGAGCAGGCCCTAAAATGTGTGGGGCCCTAGGCAAAGAATCCCGTCTGACTTCTCCTTTTGTGATTGCTCTATGTTCTGCTTGTTTTGGTATTTGCAGCCATACAGACCACATTATGCAAGCTGCGTAGATGTGCACTACAAACCACATAGAAAATGTACAATGTTCAACTCTGCATAGAAGTAACCTACAATTAATTTTTTTATATTGATTCACTCAGGATGTAATCTCCCTGGCAATGCTTCTTTGTTCCACATGGTAAATACAGTTTGTGTTAGTAGTTCTGACGCCACTTTTTGGAAGAAACAGTCAATGTGTTACTTGAGGGTGAGATTAGTGTCCAAGGTGAATCTAAGTAACTGGGCATTCTGTGAAAATTGCCATTTAAAGCCTTCAAAGTTCATATGATTGAATCAGATTGTACTGTTTCTTGTTTGTTGTTCCAGGAAAATAGCAGGAATTTTTTCTTGGTTGGGGTGAGCATTAGGTAGGTGCTGAACATTCAGATCTGGATGCTGTGCAGGCAGTATTTGAGGTGCTGGATGTTTGAAGCAGAGGAGACTTTCAGCTAAAGATTTGTATTATCGGTGTATTTGTGACTATTGATTCCATTATCTGTGAGAAAAGCCTGCAAGAGGCTCCATGTAGAGGTGAAGATGTTTTGGGACAGTATGGAACGCTGGAAAAACTCCACAGCTGATGGAGATCTTTTGGGACCTGGAGATGCCCAAATGAACAAACTGGTTTTGGTTGGAAAGGTCAGAGAAGAACAAGTGGAGGGCTCCAAGGTGCTTCTCAGGGTGGGATGGCAAACTGTGTCAAAAGTAGTTGAGGAAACCAGCAATAATAGGAGGTAGGGGACATCATCTGTGCTCAATAGGCCATGATCTACGATGTGTAAGGTAGCAGTTTCCGTGCTGCAGTGCGATCTGAAGCCAGACTCGTAGTTGTGCAGGAGATGGTTAGCATTAATGTGATCCTGGAGTTGAGTATAGATTGCTTTTTTCAATGAACTTGCCAATGAATCATAGGTGAGCGATGGGCCGGTAGATGGCAAATTAGTCAGGATCTACTGCAGGTTTCTTTAGGAGTTGGAGGATCTGGTCTTTCTTTAGTACCTTCTATAGTAACAATAGCTTATTTATTCTATGGCAGTAAGCACTGACATAACAGATGTTTCTATAAGTCAGTTTATGGTACTCAATTTACTAACCTAGGAAGTAACCTAGGCCAGACTCAGCCTGGACCTTTCCAAGTGCACCCACATCACCCCCACCTCAGAAACCTCCACTAGCTCCCCATCCAGAAGAGATGTACATTTAAGCTCCTCACACATGCCTACAAAACCCTACATGATCAAAGACCGGACTACGTCAACCACCGCCTACACTTTAACAACCCACCAGACACCTGCGCTCTTTCTCTCTGACCCTCGCACACACACCCAGAATACGGCTCATTCGCTCTTTTTCCTACTTCACCACCAAGGCCTGGAACGACCTATCCCTGCCCCTCCGAACTGCACCCTCACTGGAAAATTCCAGGAAGAGACTCAAGGCCTTGCTATTCCACAGAGACATCACACCCCAGTGCCCAGATACCCTAGGGGTTACAGTGACACGCTCTACAAATAATTGAATGATTAAAGATTGAGCCTTGAATCTTTCTGGCGACCCCCTAAACAGCACATTTGTCTGCAACATGTAGTCCATATAACCATCCTCTACTGCAGTGGCCTGGAAACAGTCACTAGATGGAAAATGCGTAGGGTGAATTAATTTTCATTGTGCCCTTCTCAAAAGCCCTTAACAAAACAACAAATAATAGATTTGTAAACAGTGCCAGAAACCACAAGATGAACGTTAATAACTAAAATATTAATCTAAAAATATTTTTAATGAAATGGAGAAATTGTTAACCACCAAAATATCTGCCACTCCTGTTCTTCCTGTTTATGAAGACTGCAAAATAAAATTTCTTTATAAGATGCTACATATTCATTTTCCTGGACTTTTCATCTTGTTTAGCACAATATGAGAAAGGTTTCTTGGCAAGGCTGGTTTTGCTCTGGAGGTAGTGTATGCAAAGATGTATATTTTAGTAGTACATTGTGTACTGTAAAAACATATTGTTTCATACAAATATATTTGCGTCACCCGAGCATTTAGCAATTATTGCTGTTTGCAATGCAGGGGCCACTTGTTTGGTGTTAAAGAAGGAAATCTTAGTCCCTTCTCCGATACTGAATGCAAAAGTGCTGATGAAGTACTTAGTTTCAAATTGAGGAGTTCCCTGACCCATGCAGGGTCTGCAGATGTTCTCGTAACAGAACTAGTGAACCTATCATTTGCAGGAGAAGGAAAAAGTATACTCCCCTGCCCTCAATAGCTCCCAACTTCAAACAATGCTCACTGTGTGAAAGAGGAATTGGAGGGATGGGACTGTGGAGAAGGGGGTGGCTTAAAATCAAACACTACCACTGCTGTCCTTCCGCAACAGAAACAAAGAGGTTCTGAGGTTGCTTCCGATGTCCTGCGAAGGCAGCAAAACCACTGAAGGAAACCATTTTTACAGATCCTCCAAATACCACTAGGAAAAACACTATTCCAGTGCTTGCCAAACTTTTTAGAACCATGGCCACATTTTTAGAACAACAAAATTTCACAACCCTCCTAGCTTTAATGGACATTAGGTGAGTGTTTTTTGTTTTTAAATGTAGTTAAAGCATCATGTGTAGCACACTGTCATTAACATGCAGCACAATTTCGATAGAAATGGCCACAAAATGTGGACTTGCATACAGTTTTACTGATAAAACTATAGTGCAAGCAAAGCAAATTATAATATATGGAAATCACATTTCAGTGAATATTTATCATTTATGCACCCCAAAGTAAAGTGTATTGATTTGTTTTGACTAAATTAAATCTGTGTTCCTACCACACTTACAAAAACAATTGTGCTTCATTCTATGCTTTCCTGTTTGCTGAGTGTGTACAGTTCATTTACAGGTATTTACATTTTGTTGTGTTACAAAAATGACATCCTACATCCTTTTCTTTCATACTTCCTGTACCCTACCAAGATTATCACATAATTCAATTTTCTTTCTCTTACTACAAAATGAGAGGAGTTTGTATATGCCAATCCCCATGTTAAAAAACACAAGCCGTAATTTGTTAGAAGACATATCCTGACATTTGACCTCTGTCTTTAAAGCACAGCAAATGTGACAAATACGTGGGTGTGATCTACAGTTTGGGAAACACTGCCACATTTGAAAGAGTTTCTAGCTCTCCTTGTATTGCGCTATGTAATTTTGATTCTTTACTTAGTGACCATGCAAGGATAACTGAAATTGTGTTACACATGGTTGCAGTGTATGTGTTGGCAGGTCTATCATCCACTGATCCATCCTAGTAGACACTGTGAGAGTGCAAAGAGGGTTCATGGGGCCTCCAGTTAAATCTTGGAGCGTACATTTCTGCAGTTCAGCACTTCTGCTGAGGAGTATCTTGCTAGGCTTCAGGGAACTCCAAACCTTCTCTTTAAGATGATATGGGATCTCAGGGCCCCGATAAAGATTGGTGTGATCAGGGATTTCACCACGTCCCCATCAGGCTGTGAACTGGTCTCTGCTGCACAGCCACCATTCAACTTACCCTCCACAGTATGGCCATTTTCAGCTGGCATAAAAGAAGGGAGTTCTAACTGCACCCACCATAATTTACTGTGCTGCACAGGCTCATGCAAAATGACCTTTGGGGTAACTTACATTTGTATTTGTTAATAACAAATAGGCCTGTAATTCTTAGTAAGAGGGTAGAAACTTAGGGCCAGATATTCAAAGCATTTTTCTGCTTGAAAACGTCCCAAGTTGCAGAATTGGGCTATTAGCGACTGCAAAAATGCTTTTTCAAATGTGCAAAATGCAAAACGTGATTCAGTATTTGTTAACAAATTGTATTTTGCATTTGCGATTCAGTATTTGGAAGGGTTGTGTTTAGGACGTCCCTTCCAAATACTGAATCCGTATGGTATGTTTTAGTGTTTTGCACCCAAATTCTGGTTGCAAAACATTAATACTTTACCACTAGTTTGAAACTGGAGTTAACCCATTTGCAGAGAGGAAGGGGTGATCAAGAATGTAAATAACAGTATTTTTTAAGAGCAGGGACCACTCTTAAAAATGAAACTCCAAAGTGTCATATATTTTTTTTAATGTATCCTCTTTTCCTTTAAGGAAAACAGGATGCATTTATTAAAACAACAAAAGAATAACAAAACAGATTGCTTTATCAAAAAGCAATCACCGACATGATGGTCTGCTGACCCCAGCAGGCCACCATCCCGGTGATGGCTGTGATTCCTAATGGGTTGCAAACTGCGACCTTCTTCATTAATATTCATGAGGTAAGTCGATTTGTAACCTGCAAGAAATCCCTAAATGAAACTCAGTGAGTTCCATACATTAGGAAATCAGTATTCCTATTGTTTGTACATCTGGTCCTAAGTTCTCTCTGTATATAGTATAGTGTCTCGTTTGCAGACTTCAGAACCAATAGTCCTTTGAATCCCAAATTCCCCCTTTCAATAAATTGTGTGACCCTGGAAGACACTATGGTATCTCCCAGTGTTTCATTTCTCTTATCTAACAAAAGCTGCGAATTTGCAGTGTGCACTATCAAAACACATAGGCCCTCATTCTGACCTTGGCGGGCGGCGGAGGCCGCCCGCCAAAGTCCCGCCGTCAGGTTACCGTTCCGCGGTCGAAAGACCGCGGCGGTAATTCTGACTTTCCCGCTGGGCTGGCGGGCGGTCTCCTTCAGACCGCCAGCCAGCCCAGCGGGAAAGAGGCTTCCACGATGAAGCCGGCTCGGAATCGAGCCGGCGGAGTGGAAGCTGTGCGACGGGTGCAGTTGCACCCGTCGCGTATTTCACTGTCTGCGCAGCAGACAGTGAAATACATGTAGGGGCCCTCTTACGGGGGCCCCTGCAATGCCCATGCCAGTGGCATGGGCACTGCAGGGGCCCCCAGGGGCCCCGCGACCCCCCCTACCGCCATCCGGATCTCGGCGGTCCGACCGCCGGGATCTGGATGGCGGTAGGGGGGGTCAGAATCCCCGCGGCGGTGCAGCAAGCTGCGCCGCCGCGGAGGATTCAATGGGGCCGCGGTACACTGGCGGGACCCCGCCAGTGGTGCCGGTCCGACCGCGGCTTTACCGCCGCGGTCGGAATCCCCATTGAAGCACCGCCGGCTTGTCGGCGGTGCTCCCGCGGTCCTCCGCCCTGGCGGTCAAAGACCGCCAGGGTCAGAATGAGGGCCATAGTCATTAATTAATTTATAGCATGAGTCAGACACAAGAGTAATGGCTTGAGTATGGGATAAGACCTTTAATTCTCTAGTCTGAAAACACTACAGCTCAACCTATGCAGTACACCTCACTGTTTCTAAGCACTAACCAGGTACCTGGAAATACTAGAGGCCCCAGGCCCTCTCCGGATATTGATGGAAATATTCTGTTAACGGGATCATACCGGATGGTGGTGTCCTATAGATGAACTGTGAATTATTACCAAACTTTGGTCTGAGAGGTCTGTCAGTGGTAAGAAATATTCCCTAATAGAAGACAAAAAACAGACCTTGAGCATGTCAAGTGTGCTCTCAACTCCCTAATGAAATGCAGCTGCTTTTTGTATAGTAATTTGGTCACAAACTACAACAGTGTGCCTGTGACAGCCAACAGCCTCTGGCTTACGCTCCTCTGACTGTGCGCCCCTCCATGCTGACAACTACAGACGTTGATTAATGCTTTCTGCAAGTTTGCAAGTATCTGCTGTCTCTGTTCTCTGTTGTACGTTCCTTTGGAACTTTAATGGGGGTTGGTTAACAAAAGGGCAGCCTTGCTCTTGGAAGATCCTATCACCTTCAGATGTGAACAATAACTCACGAGGCAGAGATTGTATCTGCATGATGCCAGGCCAAGTGCAGCATGAGAGTCTTAACCAGTAAGAAACAGGCTTTCTTAGCTGTACCTCCACACTTTTGTCCCATTCAAACATATTTTAGATTCTAGGGTAAAAAAAAAACTTTTAAAGTGTTCTGTGAAGTGCATGTGTACTTCTGTTGGGAAACAAGGCTGACCTCACTAGTTAACAAGAGGCTATTATTATTTATAAGAACCGTGAACCGAAACAACATTGTTTTACAATAAACAAGTTGGCAAATCGTTTTGAGTTGTATTTTGCAATAGCAACCCCGCAAATCAAGGGCTGTCTTATTTGAACTCGATTACAGATCAACTCATAGGATTCACTATTTCTTTGAAAAGCCTTTACTTGGAGCCTAGCATGGCGTAGACGTTTCTGTGCATTATTACCGATGTGCACAGTTTTGAGCTACACTCGAATTCACATGTATACACTTATATGATGTTAGTTTCTTTCAAACAGTTTTGCAGTGACCTGTTAAAATGCCTTTTCTTGGCTTGTGCTAGCTAGGCCTTAGCTAGGCCTGAACATCATATTGTTCAAAAGGGATGTCTCACTCTGCACACTTACCGTCTGCACACAGTTAAGCAAAGCCATGTTTATTTATTTCCGTATTACGTTGTCCTTGAAGAAGATTTTCAAACATGGGCTCAGTATTGTATCTTTCTCAATGTTTCTTCCTCTTGCTTCTTGTATTGCATTCATTCACCATAGTTCAGTGCTGTTTTATAGTGTCATCTCTGGATGACATTACCATAGAGTGGACTGAATCACTATTCATGTAGTGGGACAGTGATTAGGTGGTAACGCAATGTGATACTTTATTAATTCTGTGCTCAGATTTGCTGAAATAGTACTCTTTTGCGCACTCCACCGTGAAATTGCAGTTTTCATGCTTTATATGAAGACTTCCTGTATAAACCCCTTGAATCTAAGGGTGAGTTATTTGACCTTTCCGATGCTACTAGGGATGCTGTCTTTTTTCGTATTGATTATGCTGCTAATTTGGACTTAGTTTTGATTTTGCCTAGTATTATGTATTGCCCTATTACTAAGAGCTTTCATAGAATTGCCTTTATGCATCTACACTTGCAATTTGTGTATCATACCCATATGAATTTCTGTAATACATTTTTTTACATCTTAGAACTCACTTATTGAGTCTGTCATTACATACTTCACTGTATTTTTGTCATACTGTTGTGCACCTCATCTTGGGAAACATTGTCTCATGAAATTAAAGCTTAACAACATCCCTGATCCACCCCCTGGTGGACGTGTTGTTGAGGTGTCATTTGGCGTGTAAGAATCTAGGGGTTCCTGTGCCCATAGGAGTAACACTAAAGAGGTACTGCATTAACTGGTCCTTAGTGTAATGTGGGGCAATATGTTTGCAAGAATAGCCAGTTCAGTGGATCACTGTGTTAACACTCTCCATTGACTTCAGCACCTATCTGAAGGTTATGAGTTTGAATCATGACAAAGCTGTGTCAGTCTTCCATTCTTCTGAGGGTGATCAATTGAGTACCATTTAATTTGGATTTTAGTAATGTATGTTACTCACAGCGTGTAGGAACACCAGAAGTGATGAATGAATGCTCTATAAAAATAACCTGTTATTCATAACAATGGCCATGCAGAGGATCTAGTAACCTGCTTATCCACAGGATCTCAACAGCACAGAATATTCACCCTCTTGCACCTTTTGGTTACATCATTAGCTGCTTCAGCTTCTCTCATCATCTTTGTGTCTCTGATAAAACATCTTCTCTTTTCACACCCTCTTCCCCTATTGCTCTACAGCTGCCTCATAGCTATGCGACATTAAACGGCCCTAAGACTTCTCACATTGAACACCTCTAAAACTTGAGTCCTCTTCTTTCTCTCCTCCCCTGCACCAAACTGTCTACCTAGATCTAGATAATATACTCTGGTCATCTTGACTTTCTCTTCCCCAGCCAAACCTTTGTGCACATAGGGCCATTTATTACTACTGCCACCACATCTGCACACTACCATGTACTATAGGAAAAATAACCCCACGTCTTCCATTCCATACCACCAAGGAACTAATTAATGTATTAATAGTTAGTAGATTAGTACTTTGAATATTATTAGAATTATTTAACCTGCCATGGCACAAAGCTAGCACTCTCTTTAGCCACAAAGCAAAGTGTCTCCCAGGTACAACAGGGCCCTCCACAAAGTATTGACTTTTTTTTTTTTTAAACATATTTTATTGTTTTTATAAACATGAGAAACAATGGAGAGCACATAAGGCATATATGGTTTTACATGTGTATTTTTCACCAATTTTATGCTATTACATATCCTTGTGTCTTTACATATCGACTCTTTTGTCCTTAAACTGTCTCGTTCAGTATGGTGGACTTACGTGCATTATCGCGTTGGCGTTTTCAAGTTATTATGTCACCTTGTGTTCTTGACATCGAACATTATTCTTAACTACCAACTACTGACCATTAATCAGACATCTTGGTGTTGAGGATACATTTTCTTTTGCTGCATTCTTGACTGTTATCAATTATTATACATTATTGATGTATGTGAGAGAAAATTTCTGGGGGGGTGGGAGCGTTTCGTCTATTTTATTATGTACTTAGTGATTATTATCTTATGGGTATCATTGGGATGTGTCCTCGTCATGTTCATCTTTATCCAACGATGTGAATTTTTCTACTAATTCATCCCATTCCTGGGCTATTAGGTATTTCCTCCGTCCGGCATTTTCTTCTCTTCTAAGGGCAACTCCTTCTGCTTTACTCCATTCTATCACTTCCGCCCTCCATTGGTTCACCGTGGGTGCTGTCGTGGCTTTCAATCTCCTAGTCAGTAGGCGTTTAGCCAATAGGAGTGCTAGGTTTATCCATTCTTTGGAGAACTTTCTTTTTTTGGGGACGCAGGAGCATTCCCAGTATGCATGTCTCCATTTTACAGTATATAGTCTTCCCTGCTAGTGTATTTAGGGAGTTGGTTATATTTTCCCAGTATTCAGAAATGGCATGGCAGTTCCAGAGCATGTGTGTGAGTCCCGCTTCCTCCTCTCTGCATCTATGGTACGTTGAGGGCAGTTCTGGGTATAAGATATGTAGGTGGTCATTCTGACCTCGGCGGTCTTTTTTGTAGACCGCCGAGGGACCGCCGTACGGAAGACCGCCAGTGCTGGCGGTCTTCCGCACGGGCCATTACGACCGTTGGCAGCGCTCCGCCCGTTAACGGACGAAGAGCCGCCAACAGCCATACTGGCGGCAGGCGGGGAAGTTGTAGGAAAGCACCATCTTGCCTGGCATGTTACCCCCATTTTTCACTGTATATATGTTGTTTTAGTTGTATGTGTCACTGGGACCCTGTCAGCCAGGGCCCCAGTGCTCATAAGTGTGCCTGAATGTGTTACCTGTGTTATGACTAACTGTCTCACTGAGGCTCTGCTAATCAGAACCTCAGTGGTTATGCTCTCTCATTTCTTTCAAATTGTCACTAACAGGCTAGTGACCAATTTTACCAATTTATATTGGCTTACTGGAACACCCTTATAATTCCCTAGTATATGGTACTGAGGTACCCAGGGTATTGGGGTTCCAGGAGATCCCTATGGGCTGCAGCATTTCTTTTGCCACCTATAGGGAGCTCTGACAATTCTTACACAGGCCTGCCACTGCAGCCTGAGTGAAATAACGTCCACGTTATTTCACAGCCATTTTACACTGCACTTAAGTAACTTATAAGTCACCTATATGTCTAACCTTTACCTGGTAAAGGTTGGGTGCTAAGTTACTTAGTGTGAGGGCACCCTGGCACTAGCCAAGGTGCCCCCACATTGTTCAGGGCCAATTCCCTGGACTTTGTGAGTGCGGGGACACCATTACACGCGTGCACTACATATAGGTCACTACCTATATGTAGCTTCACAATGGTAACTCCGAATATGGCCATGTAACATGTCTATGATCATGGAATTGCCCCCTCTATACCATCCTGGCATAGTTGGCACAATCCCATGATCCCAGTGGTCTGTAGCACAGACCCTGGTACTGCCAAACTGCCTTTCCCGGGGTTTCACTGCAGCTGCTGCTGCTGCCAACCCCTCAGACAGGCTTCTGCCCTCCTGGGGTCCAGCCAGGCCTGGCCCAGTATGGCAGAATAAAGGACTTCCTCTGAGAGAGGGTGTTACACCCTCTCCCTTTGGAAAATGGTGTGAAGGCAGGGGAGGAGTAGCCTCCCCCAGCCTCTGGAAATGCTTTCATGGGCACACATGGTGCCCATTTCTGCATAAGCCAGTCTACACCGGTTCAGGGACCCCTTAGCCCTGCTCTGGCGAGAAACTGGACAAAGGAAAGGGGAGTGACCACTCCCCTGACCTGTACCTCCCCTGGGAGGTGCCCAGAGCTCCTCCAGTGTGCTCCAGACCTCTGCCATCTTGGAAACAGAGGTGCTGCTGGCACACTGGACTGCTCTGAGTGGCCAGTGCCATCAGGTGATGTCAGAGACTCCTCCTGATAGGCTCCTTCAGGTGTTGCTAGCCTATCCTCTCTCCTAGGTAGCCAAACCCTCTTTTCTGGCTATTTAGGGTCTCTGTCTCTTGGGATTCCTTAGATAACGAATGCAAGAGCTCATCCGAGTTCCTCTGCATCTCTCTCTTCACCTTCTGCCAAGGAATCGACTGCTGACTGCGCTGGAAGCCTGCAAAACTGCAACAAAGTAGCAAAGAAGACTACTGCGACCTTGTAACGCTGATCCTGCCGCCTTCTCGACTGTTTTCCTGGTGGTGCATGCTGTGGGGGTAGTCTGCCTCCTCTCTGCACTAGAAGCTCCGAAGAAATCTCCCGTGGGTCGACGGAATCGTCCCCATGCAGCCGCGGGCACCAAAGAACGGCATCACCGGTACCTTGGGTCTCCTCTCAGCACGACGAGCGAGGTCCCTTGAATCCAGCAACTCTGTCCAAGTGACTCCCACAGTCCAGTGACTCTTCAGTCCAAGTTTGGTGGAGGTAAGTCCTTGCCTCCCCACGCCAGACTGCATTGCTGGGAACCGCGACTTTTGCAGCTACTCCGGCCTCCGTGCACTTCCGGCGGAAATCCTTTGTGCACAGTCCAGCCTGGGTCCACGGCACTCTAACCTGCATTGCACGACCTCCTAAGTTGTCCTCCGGCGCCATGGGACTCCTTTGTGCGACTTCGGGTGAGCACCGTTTCACACATCCTCGTAGTGCCTGTTTCTGGCACTTCTGTGGGTGCTGCTTGCTGCTGAGAGGGCTCCTTGTCTTGCTCGACGCCCCCTCTGTCCCCTGATGCAATTGGCGACATCCTGGTCCCTCCTGGGCCACAGCAGCATCCAAAAACACTAACCACACGATTTGCAGCTAGCAAGGCTTGTTGGCGGTCTTTCAGCGGGAAAACACTTCTGCACGACTCTCCACGGCGTGAGGGATCCGTCCTCCAAAGGGGAAGTCTCTAGCCCTTGTCGTTCCTGCAGAAACCTAAGCTTCTACTGCCCAGTAGCAGCTTCTTTGCACCCACAGCTGGCATTTCCTGGGCATCTGCCCATCTCCGACTTGCTTGTGACTTTTGGACTTGGTCCCCTTGTTCCAGAGGTACCCACGACTGGAAATCCATTGTTGTTGCATTGTTGGTTTGTGTCTTTCCTGCAGAATTCCCCTATCACGACTTCTATGTCCTTTGGGGAACTTTAGTGCACTTTGCACTCACTTTTCAGGGTCTTGGGGTGGGCTATTTTTCTAACCCTTACTATTTTCTAATAGTCCCAGCGACCCTCTACAAGGTCACATAGGTTTGGGGTCCATTTGTGGTTCGCATTCCACTTTTGGAGTATATGGTTTGTGTTGCCCCTATCCCTATGTGTCTCCATTGCATCCTATTGTAACTATACATTGTTTGCACTGTTTTCTAATACTATTAATGCATATTTTGGTATTGTGTACATATATCTTGTGTATATTTGCTATCCTCATACTGAGGGTACTCACTGAGATACTTTTGGCATATTGTCATAAAAATAAAGTACCTTTATTTTTAGTATATCTGTGTATTGTGTTTTCTTATGATATTGTGCATATGACACTAGTGGTACTGTAGGAGCTTCACTCGTCTCCTAGTTCAGCCTAAGCTGCTCTGCTAAGCTACCATTATCTATCAGCCTATGCTGCTAGACACCCTATACACTAATAAGGGATAACTGGGCCTGGTGCAAGGTGTAAGTACCCCTTGGTACTCACTACAAGCCAGTCCAGCCTCCTACATTGGTTGTGCAGCGGTGGGATAAGTGCTTTGAGACTACTTACCACTCTTGTCATTGTACTTTTCATAAGAGAAAAATATACAAAACAAGTTCAGTGTATGTACACCTAACCAAAAAACTTTGCATTTCTTTTCTCACTTCTTTTCTAAAGTGCTGAAAAGTACTTCTAAACTTTCAAAAAGTTTTTAAAAGTTTTAAAAGTTTTTTTTCTGTCTTTCTAAAAGTTCTGAAAAGTTTTTTTTCTTTTTCTATCACTTAAACTCCCTTTCTAAAAATGTCTGGCACAGGCCAAAATGTTGATCTGTCCAAACTTGCATATGACCACCTTAGCTGGAAAGGAGCAAGGAGTCTCTGTGTAGAAAGAGGTTTGAGTGTAGGGAAGAATCCTTCCTTGGAATTATTGCTTAACATGCTTAGAGAACAAGATAAGGCCAAAAGGGCCCATCTGTTGAAAAAGTAGCTAATGGTTCCCAATCTGATCCAGGGACTCCCCTAGGAAAAGATTCAGGAAAGAAAGTTCATAGCCTGCCCATTACTAGACAGTCTAGCATAGTTGGTACTGAGGTTGAGTCACACCATACAGATAGTGTTGTCTCACATCATAGCAAGAGCATTCATTCTCACCACAGTAGAAGTGATGTTTCTGTTAACCAAGCTGTTAGGGTGCCTTCTGTAAGGGACAGGTCTCCTTCTGTCCATTCTCATCATACTTCTGTTTCTAGGCATGTCCCACCCACCCACCCTGATGACAGATTGTTAGAAAGGGAGCTCAATAGATTGAGAGTGGAACAAACCAGACTGAAGCTCAAGAAGCAACAGCTGGATTTGGATAGACAGACCTTAGAAGTAGAGAAGGAAAGACAGAAGTTGGGTTTAGAAACCCATGGTGGCAACAGCAGTATTCCCCATAGTCACCCTGCAAAAGAGCATGATTCCAGGAATCTGCATAAGATAGTTCCCCCTTATAAGGAGGGGGATGACATTAACAAGTGGTTTGCTGCACTTGAGAGGGCCTGTGCTGTACAGGATGTCCCTCAAAGGCAGTGGGCTGCTATCCTATGGCTATCATTTAGTGGAAAAGGTAGGGATAGGCTCCTTACTGTGAAAGAAAGTGAAGCCAATGATTACAAAGTTCTTAAGAATGCACTCCTGGATGGTTATGGCTTAACCACTGAACAATACAGGATAACGTTCAGAGAGACCAAAAAGGAGTCTTCAAAAGACTGGGTTGATTTAATTGACCATTCAGTGAAGGCCTTGGAGGGGTGGTTACATGGCAGTAAAGTTACTGATTATGACAGCCTGTATAACTTGATCCTGAGAGAGCATATTCTTAATAACTGTGTGTCTGATTTGTTGCACCAGTACCTGGTGGACTCTGATCTGACCTCTCCCCAAGAATTGGGAAAGAAGGCAGACAAATGGGTCAGAACAAGGGTGAACAGAAAAGTTCATACAGGGGGTGACAAAGATGGCAACAAGAAGAAGGATGGTAAGTCTTCTGACAAGGGTGGGGACAAATCTAAAAATGAGTCTTCATCAGGCCCACAAAAACACTCTGGTGGGGGTGGTGGGCCCAAATCCTCTTCTAATCAAAACAAAGAAAAGAAACCATGTTGCTATTTATGTAAAATAAAAGGCCATTGGACAACAGATCCCAGTTGTCCAAAGAAAAGCACCAAGCCTCCTACCACTACAACCCCTACTGCTAAACCTAGTGTCCCTACTAATAGCAGTGGTGGTGGGAGCAAACCTACTAATAGCCAATCCAAGGGAGTAGCTGGGCTCACTTTTGGTAACTTAGTTGGGGTTGGTCTGATTAGGGAGACCACAGAGGCTGTGTTAGTCTCTGAGGGGGCTATTGATTTAGCCACCTTGGTTGCTTGTCCCCTTAACATGGATAAGTACAAGCAACTACCCCTAATAAATGGTGTTGAGGTTCAGGCCTACAGGGACACAGGTGCCAGTGTCACAATGGTGATAGAGAAACTGGTCCACCCTGAACAACACCTACTTGGTCACCAGTACCAAGTAACCGATGCTCACAACAACACACTTAGCCACCCCATGGCTGTTGTAAATCTCAACTGGGGGGGGTTACTGGTCCAAAGAAAGTTGTGGTAGCCACAGATTTACCTGTAGACTGTCTACTAGGAAATGATTTGGAGACATCAGCTTGGTCGGATGTGGAGTTGGAGGCCCATGCAGCAATGCTGGGCATCCCAGGGCATATTGTTGCTTTAACCAGGGCTCAGGCCAAAAAGCAAAAAGGACAGGGAAACTTGGATCCTGGAACAATGGACCAAGTGCTCCCTAAAGCTAGGGCTAGTAGAAGTAAAGCACTCCCTACTATCCCTCCCTCTACAGTGGATTCTACTTCTGAGGAAGAAGAAATTCCACCCTGTGCAGAACCTACACCAGAGGAGCTGGAAGCAGACACTGCTGAGCTTTTGGGTGAAGGGGGGCCTGCCAGGGAGGAGCTGATTGTGGCACAGCAAACCTGTCCCACACTAGAGGGTCTAAGACAGCAAGCTGTCAAACAAGCTAATGGGGATGTCAGTGACTCTCACAGGGTTTACTGGGAGGACAACCTCTTGTACACTGAAGCAAGGGATCCTAAGCCTGGAACTGCCAGGAGGTTAGTGATTCCTCAGGAGTACAGAAAGTTCCTCCTAACTCTAGCCCACGACATTCCCCTAGCTGGACATCTGGGACAAATGAAAACTTGGGACAGGCTTGTTCCCTTGTTTCATTGGCCTAGAATGTCTGAGGACACAAAAGAGTTTTGTAAGTCCTGTGAAACCTGTCAAGCCAGTGGCAAGACAGGTGGCACCCCAAAGGCACCCCTTATTCCACTGCCTGTGGTTGGGGTTCCCTTTGAAAGGGTAGGGGTTGACATAGTTGGCCCCCTTGACCCTCCTACTGCTTCAGGCAATAGGTTTATCTTAGTGGTAGTGGACCATGCCACAAGATATCCTGAAGCAATTCCTTTAAGGACCACTACAGCACCTGCAGAGGCAAAAGCCCTCCTGGGAATATTTTCTAGGGTGGGCTTCCCAAAGGGAGTAGTATCAGACAGAGGAAGCAATTTCATGTCTGCTTACTTAAAGGCCATGTGGAAGGAGTGTGGTGTGACTTACAAGTTCACTACACCCTATCATCCACAAACAAATGGACTGGTGGAGAGATTTAACAAAACTCTCAAAGGCATGATTATGGGACTCCCTGAAAAACTCCGCAGGAGATGGGATATCCTTTTACCATGCCTCCTTTTTGCCTAAAGGGAGGTACCCCAGAAAGGAGTGGGCTTTAGCCCCTTTGAACTCCTCTTTGGACACCCTGTTAGGGGTCCACTAACACTTGTCAAGGAGGGTTGGGAACAACCTTTAAAAGCTCCAAAACAAGATATTGTGGATTATGTACTTGGCCTCAGATCAAGGATGGCTGAGTACATGAAAAAGGCCAGTAAAAACCTTCAGGCCAGCCAAGAGCTCCAAAAGCAATGGCATGACCAGAAGGCTGTTTTGGTTCAGTACAAACCAGGGCAGAAAGTGTGGGTCTTGGAGCCTGTGGCCCCAAGAGCACTCCAAGATAAATGGAGTGGACCCCACACAATTGTTGAGAAAAAGGGTGAAGTCACCTACTTAGTTGACTTAGGCACTGCCAGGAGTCCCCTTAGGGTGCTCCATATCAATCGCCTTAAACCCTACTATGACAGGGCTGATCTCACCCTGCTCATGGCAACTGATGAGGGACAGGAAGAAGACAGTGATCCTCTACCTGATCTCTTCTCTTCCACAGAACAAGATGCTCTTGTGGAAGGTGTAGTTTTGGCTGATTGTCTTACTGCTGAGCAGAAAGACCATTGCATAAATCTCCTGGGTCCGTTTTCTGAACTCTTCTCTACTGTGCCAGGTACCACTTCTTGGTGTGAGCACACTATAGATACTGGAGACAGCTTGCCTGTCAAAAGTAAGATCTATAGGCAGCCTGACCATGTCAGGGACTGCATAAAGCAAGAGGTGCAGAAAATGTTAGAACTGGTAGTGGTTGAGCACTCTGAAAGTCCATGGGCCTCTCCTGTGGTACTTGTACCAAAACCTCATTCCAAGGATGGAAAGAAAGAAATGCGGTTTTGTGTTGACTACAGAGGTCTCAACCAGGTAACCAAAACTGATGCTCACCCTATACCCAGGGCAGATGAGCTCATAGATACACTGGCATCTGCCAAGTATCTAAGCACTTTTGATTTGACTGCAGGGTACTGGCAGATCAAATTATCAGAAGATGCTAAACCTAAAACTGCATTTTCAACCATTGGAGGCCATTACCAATTCACAGTAATACCTTTTGGATTGAAAAATGCACCTGCCACTTTTCAGAGGTTGGTGAACACAGTCATGCAAGGGCTGGAAGCTTTTAGTGCAGCATATCTGGACGATATAGCTGTCTTTAGCTCCAGTTGGGATGATCACCTGGTCCACCTATGGAAAGTTTTAGAGGCCCTGCAAAAGGCAGGCCTCACTATCAAGGCTTGAAAGTGCCAGATAGGGCAGGGGAAGGTGGTTTATCTGGGACACCTTGTTGGTGGGGAACAGATTGCACCACTTCAGGGGAAAATCCAAACTATTATAGATTGGGTTCCCCCTACTACTCAGACTCAGGTGAGAGCCTTCCTAGGCCTCACTGGGTATTACAGGAGGTTCATTAAGAACTATGGCTCCATTGCAGCCCCTCTTAATGACCTCACATCCAAAAAGATGCCTAAAAAGGTATTATGGACAGCAAACTGTCAGAAAGCTTTTGAGGAGTTGAAGCAGGCCATGTGCTCTGCACCTGTCCTGAAAAGCCCTTGTTACTCTAAAAAATTCTATGTCCAAACTGATGCATCTGAATTAGGAGTAGGGGCAGTCCTATCACAACTTAATTCTGAGGATCACCGGAACAGGTAAGGTGATCGTCCGTTAGGGAAAGGGGGTGAGGGGGTGTTGTGAGTTGTGTGCGTGCATGGGGGTGTGCGTATGTTGAGAGTGCGTGCATGAATGCGGGGGGGTGTGTGTATGTTGAGAGTGCGTGCATGAATGCGGGGGGGTGTATGTGCATGAATGCAGGGGGGGGGGTGTATGTGCATGAATGCATGCATGTATGCGTGCGTGTATGTGTGTATACATGTTGGGGATCGGGGTGGGGAGGGGGGTCCTGTAACCTTTTGGGGGTGGCAGGGGTGGTGGGGGGGTAGGGGAGGGAGTTAGGGTGGGGGTGAGGGGTGGGGGAGACCCCTATCAGTGCCAGGGAAGGGATTCCCTGGCACTGATAGTGCTTACCGCCATGGATTTCATGGGGGTCCCAAACCGCATGAAATCCATGGCGGTAAGCCGGGGTCAGGCGGGTCGGAATACGGCCGGTGGCATGTGACGACCGCCGGGCTGGAGACCCAGGTCTCCAGCCCGGCGGTCGTTACCGCCGTGGCGGTCGGAACGGTGAAGCAGCGGCTGGCCGCCATGGTCAGTGGTCAGAAAAGAGGCCGCCAGCCTGTTGGTGGTCTTACCGCCACTTCACCGCCGACCGCCACGGTCGGAATGACTGCCGTAGTCTGTGTTGGGTAAAATATGCTCTGTGGAGTATAGCATATTGAATGAATTTAAATCTTGTATTACGGGATATTTGGCTTGGGTAGTTTAGTATGTTAGTCCACTCCTCTTCTGATATCTCTCTTCCTACGTCTGTTTCTCATTTGATTTTTAATTCCATCAGAGGTTTAGATAGGTGAGTTTTCAGTCCTTTATACAGCCATTTGACCATGTGTGTCCCTTGGCATATAGGGGGTCATTCTTACTTTGGCGGGCGGCGGAGGCCGCCCGCCAAAGTAACCCCGTCAGAACACCGCACCGCGGTCAAAAGACCGCTGCTGTGATTCTGAGATTTGCCCTGGGCTGGCGGGCGGCCGCCAAAAGGCCGCCCGCCAGCCCAGGGCAAATCAACCTTCCCACGAGGACGCCGGCTCAGAATTGAGCCGGCGTAGTGGGAAGGTGCGACGGGTGCAGTGGCACCCGTCGCGTATTTCATTGTCTGCAGTCTTCAGTGTTTCCCGCCATGAACAGGATGGCGGTAGGGGGTGTCTGAATCCCCATGGCGGCGGAGCGCGCTCCGCCGCCATGGAGGATTCAGAAGGGCAGCGGTAAACCGGCGGGTGACCGCCGGTTTACCCTTTCTGACCGCGGCTGAACCGCCGCGGTCAGAATGCCCTTCGGAGCACCGCCGGTCTGTCGGCGGTGCTCCCGTGGCCGGTGACCCTGGCGGTCACCGGCCACCAGGGTCAGAATCAGGCCCATAGTATATATGGAGTGTACCAGTGCGTGTGTAGGTGGTTCTGTGTTATTCGGGGCCCAGTATTTAGTGACGTAATGTACAATACTAGCATGTAGGAGGAAAAGTGAGGTTGATAGGTTGTGTTCATGGATGTAGTCAGTGTGTGTTAGTAAACGTTGGTCTTTAAACAGAGCACCTATGAACTCTACGCCTTCCTGTGCCCATTTTTGTAGTTGTGCAGGGGTTAGATTACCTATGGTTACTGGCAATCCCAACAGTGGGATATTGGGAGAATAGGGGATCGTGCCAGAGTTGTATCGAAGTGCCAGTTGCCAATATTGAAGTGCTATTTTCAACAAGAGAGGGGTGTGTCCCTGAATCAGGGTTCCGGGGCATAACAAGGAGTACAGATTACCCCTGTCTAGCATCTGTTGATTGTAGTTTATTTCTTGTAGGTTTCGGCCGCTAAGCCAGCACGCCAGACACTGGAGTTGCCCCGCTATGCAGTAAGCCTTAAAGTCTTCCCTGCTCTACCGGCAACTGTAATTTGGCCAAGCTTATTCTGCGTCGTCCTTTCCCCCATATAAGTTCCAGCAACATAGAGTTGAGTAGTTTAAAATATGATTCTGGAACTTTCACTGGTAGGTTGGTGAAGTAGTATAGTAGGCGGGGTAGTGCCACCATTTTGGCTTGTGCCAACCTTCCCGCAATTGATATTGGCAACGTAATCCAGAATTGGATCTGTGTTTTAAGTGAGGAGAGGGCTCTTTTCAGGTTACCTTCCAGGAGGTCTTTCGGAGTGCAATATATTTGAATCCCAAGATATCGGAAAGTGTCCGTTGCAACTTGTAGTTGGTGATGTCCAAATGGTAACGTGCTGTCTCTATGTGGCTCATAGCATGAGAAAGCTATGGATTTGTTATAGTTTATGGCCAGTCCAGACAGGGGCATGAATTCTTCAAATATATACGCCGCTTTGTTAGGGTTTTGGTTTAGATCTTTAATATATAATATAATATCGTCTGCGTATAATGAAACTACGTGTTGTGCATGATCTATTTCAATGCCCCATGTTTCACCCTCTTGTCTTAATAACTGTGCCAGTGGTTCTATGGCTAAGACAAATAGTAAAGGGGATAAAGGCCAGCCTTGCCTTGTGCCTCTATGTACCGAATAAGTGTCTGATATATTTTGTCCTGTACGTGCTCTGGCTGTTGGTGCTGCATAAAGTAGGTTGACCCATTTAATATAGTCTGGTGGAACCTGAAACTTCTTTAGTACCTTTATCATGTATTCCCAACTAAGTGAGTCGAAGGCCTGGCGGAGGTCCAACGAGCGGCATCCCGCGTATGGGAGCTTCCCCCTTGCCGCATCCATTACCTGGTATAATCTACGCACATTCAATGAGGTGTTCCTCCTTGGTACAAAACTGCACTGGTCCGTGTGTATAAGATTGGCTATGTGTGGTAGGAGCCTTTGTGCTAGAATTTTTGCTAGGATTTTATATTCCATGTTTAGTAAGGATAGTGGTCTATATGATGACATATCCGTTGCGTCTTTACCCGGGTTCAGTAGGGATGTCACTAGTGCTTGCCCCGTTGTGTCTGGTAGTCTTCCTATCTCTAAGGATGCTTGATATAATCGCTCTAAGTGTGGAGTGAGCTGTGTGTTGAATAGTGAGTTAAATTCCGCTGGTAGACCGTCTGTACCTGGCGTTTTATTGTGTGCCATATTTTTAATAGTTTCCTTGATATCTCCTTGTGTAATTTGAGCTCCTAGTATATGCCCGTCCTCTGCGTTAAGTGTTGGAAGTTTCATCCTAGCCAGGAAAGAGTCAATTTTCCCTCTTCTACTGGGGGCGGGGCAGAGTATAAAGGCATGTAATAATCTTTAAAGGCTATATTAATGTCCAATTGGGTAGTTATAGCACCATGTTGTATTGTCCTGATATGCAGTATGGGAGTGGGGGCTAGTTCTTCTCTTATTAGTCGTGCTAGGAGTGGTCCTGCCCTATCACCTTCTCTGTGCATTCTTTCCTTATATCTAATATGATCAAATGTTCTGAGTTTTTCTACCAGGCAGGCATGTTCAGATATGAGACCCTGCAGTGCTGTAGTGTTGGTGGGGGTTAATGATCGATTCTTTCTCAAGGATACCCAGCTTTTCTTCTGTCTGTGTCAGTTCACTCACCAGAGTTTTTCGTACTCCAGTCACTGCTCCTATTATAACCTCTCGTATAACCACCTTGAATGTTTCCCATTCTATTAGTGGGGAGGAAGCTGTGTCTGTATTGTTATAGAAAAAGGTCTTGATTGTCTACGCTAGTTCCTCTCGTAGGGCAGTGTCTTCTAACCTTATGGGGAGTAAACGCCATGTTGGGATAGGTGTGGATGTTCGTCCCCATTTCATTGTCACTTCTAAAGGGTTATGGCCTAATAGTGTCTTTGCAAGGAAAGTGGTTTTGATCATGTGCGTCTGCAGTGCCTCAGTGCAGACAATCCGATCCAATCTCATGTGTACTTTGTGAGGATGGGAATAGAAGGAATATTCCTTCATGTTCATGTTTCTTGCCCGCCATTCATCTGCTAGGGACCATCCCTGTAGCCATCTCTTTAGTGCATCTGCTTGTCTCCGTGCATTTGTTCCTGACATTGGAGGGGTGTTCCGGTCCATGACAACATCTAACACCGCATTAAAGTCTCCCCCAATACCCAGGGTATATGTGCCCATAGTGTTAGCACTCTGGATAGGTGTTCTAGAAAGGAGTCTTGGCCGGCATTTGGTGCGTATGTGCTGCCCAGCACCACTGGTTTCCCATCTAAGTTACCCTTGATTAAAACTAATCTACCTTCC
The DNA here is from genome assembly GCF_031143425.1 of Pleurodeles waltl. Classification (NCBI taxonomy): domain Eukaryota; kingdom Metazoa; phylum Chordata; class Amphibia; order Caudata; family Salamandridae; genus Pleurodeles; species Pleurodeles waltl. The sequence continues at coordinate 185,217,348 of NC_090436.1, read as the reverse complement.
ACATCAATCTTAGTATCTACCACTTCTAAGGGCACACCAGCTCTTATCCACACAGCTGTTCCTCGTGCAAATGCCGAGTATGAGGTGTGGAAGATCTGGCCTCGCCATTTTTTACGAAGTTTTACCGCTTCATGTGCAGTAAGATGAGTTTCTTGTAAATAAACAATATGTGCTTTGCAGCGATTTAATTGTGCAAGGATTCTGTGTCTTTTTTGGATAGCTCCCATCCCCCTCACATTCCAAGTGACATTATATTCACGTTGTGTATGCATATTTGAGTTTGGATCTGTACATCTGCATTCGCTTATGGCCCCATGTTAGTCTATAGTTTCTGTAGGATAGTGTATCTGGCGTAGGTGTAGATGTCTGTCTTAATAGCAAATAAACATACTTATACTCTAATAGAAATACCAGGCAAAGCCTAAACTTGCTTTGCCAAACAATTACGTAATACATAACTTAGATGCTACAACGAAGCAGCCAATTCGTGCTGGAAGGGGCCTACGCAATGGGGCGTGGATCAAGAGTATGTCCCACTGCCAGCGGGTTTGTCAGTGATAATGTGAGAGAAAAAAAAATTCAACGTATGTCAAGGAGCTCAACCAACCGGGCCCGTCACAATTAATATATGGACGGGGCGGGGGGGTCAACCAGAAAACATAACATATATTTTGTGAATGTTATTATGGGGTTACATCTGCTAAAAGTCTCTAGCTAGTTGTGGAGTAATGTCTGGGAATAGAGCCATGCTCCCCTCTAAGTCCGATGCCGCTATGCTATCTATTGAAGAAGCAGTTCTGCAGGGAGAGGAGCTCATCTCTCGTAGGGAGCCCGCAGTTTGTAATGTATTGTTTTGTCCCTCCAGGGCTTGACGCAGAGTTGGGCCTGTTCTTTTCCGCAACGTTTGGGCTTTATTCCGTTTGTTTCTACGAAGTTGCGGAAGTTGTCCTGCGTGGTGGCCGTTGTTCTGGTCCACCGCCCGTGAGTATGGGAAGTTTTCGTCAAGCCAGGTACTCACCAGGTCGGGCGAGTCAAAGAAGTGCGTTTTTTGGTTATGTGTGATGCGGAGTTTTGTTGGGAATAGTAGTGCATATTTTATCTCCATTTTGCGTAGTCTTTGTTTTATTATTTGAAAGGATGCTCTGTGTTTCTGGACTGCCAGGGTATAGTCTGGATACAGGGAGATCCTGGCATTGTCTATTATAATGGGATCTAATTCTCTCGCAACCTGTAAGGCGACGTCTCTATCTCTATAGTTCAATATTCGTGTTATTACAGGTCTTGCTGGGGCTCCTGGTATGGGTTTTCTGCCAGGGATACTTTGTGCTCTCTCCACCACAAAGTGAATCAACAGTTTGTCTTTGGCTATGGATTGTAGCCATGTCTCAATGTATCGTGTGGGGTCGTTTCCTTCTTTGCCTTCGGGGAGCCTAATTATTCGTATATTATTGCGCCGTGAACGCCCCTCTGCGTCTTCAATCCTTTCCTGCAGGGCTTCCATCTGTTGCTGGAGCTTCGCAATGGCATTTTTATTGTCATTGTGTGTTGGGGGGATATCTGCCACTGTTGATTCCGTTTGTTTTAACCTGTCTGAGAGTTTTGCTTGGTCATCTTTCATTATATTCATGCCCGTTGTGATCATAACTAATCTGTTCTCTATGGCTTTTCGAGAGTCTCTAATTTCTTTTAGTATAGTGTCCAGCTTATCCATATTCTCTTTCACCTGGGGCGTTGGGTTCTGACTCCGGGGAGTTGGGGGTCACACCGTCCTCCATTGTTTTGCCCTTGGTGCGGCCCATTACCGAACTTCCCTGTAATGTTCTTTTGTTTTATACCTCAGGTCAGATTTTCATATGTTCATTCCTGGCAAGGTCTCGGTTCTTATTGTTTTTATAGCATTTGATCAGGTTGCCAGGATCTTATTTCCTCTTTGCGGAGTAGAGTAGGGGGGAGAGGGAGGTCTTAGGAATGGCTTTGCGGTTTATTCCTTTCGTGTGTACTGTAGTAGCACTTGTTCCTACGCAATCTAGTTCTTCACCCTTCCCCTCACGCCACCTCCGACTGTCTCAGCGGTCATCTGTATTCTCTGACTGGGGCGTTTCCCTGTGTCCGGTTCTCCGCCTAGTGGAGCATTGTCATCATGCCCCTGAATGTAACCGCAACAAGGCCCAGGTTCTAGCTCAGCTCAAAGTGGTTTCTCAGCGCCAGACCGTCTTCTCTCAGTTCTGCGGTTGTAAATGCTGCGGGGCTTTCGGTGTGGTGTGCACTGTTGTCGGGGGCTTTCAAGGGCAGGGGGGAGGGCCGCCGGCGCTCCGATCGACAAGCAGGTCTGTTATTCGGTTGATTTTCTGCCCTCGGCCTCTCCCACTCACCGCTTCTCTGCCATGTCAGTCCATGTGTCTCGTCCCCAGGCCTATTTCGTTCTCCGCATCCGTAAGTGCTGTGGGCCCTCTCGCGCACCGCTGTCTGGTTCCCAGCGCGATCACGGGCAGGGAAGGGTCCCGGGCCTCAGGGTCGGGTCCTATTGTTTTTATAGCATTTAATCAGGTTGTCAGAATCTTAATTCCACTTCGCGGAGTATAGCAGGGGGGAAAGGGGAGAGTTATTCCTTTCGTGTGTACTGTAGTAACATTTGTTATCACGCAATCTAGTTCTTCACCCTTCTATTCGCGCCATCTCCGACCGTCTCAGCGGTCGTCTGTACTCTACGACTGTGGGGTGTTATCGCCATGCTCCTCAAATGAAACCGCAGCAAGGCCCAGGTTTCAACCCAGACCAAATCGCCTCCTCAGCACTAGAGCGTTTTCTCTTAGTTCTGCAGTTGTAAATGCCGCGGGCCTTTTGGTGTGATGTGCACGGTTGCCGGAGTTTTCAAGGGCAGGGGGGAGGGACGCCAGCAGCCAGATCGACAAGCAGGTCTGTTATTCGGTTGGTTTTCCGCCATCGGCCGCATCTTCGCCCCCACCACCCACCGTTTCTCTGCCATGTCAGTCCACGTGCCTCGCCCCCAGGCCCGTTCCGTTCTTCGCATCCGTAGGTGTTGCGGGACTCCTCGCGTGCCGCCACCCGGCTCCCAACGTGACCGCGGGGCAGGGAGGGGCCCTGAGCTGCCGGGTCGGCACCCTGGGTGCACCGGACCGGTCTGGCCCCGGATTGCACCCCCAGTCACTACCGCTCAGCACCTCTCGGCCGCAGCTGGTCCCGTCATCGCACGGCTTTGCTTGTCTTGTACAGGCCCATTCAGCTTTCTTCTTATTTGTTCGTGTTCCAACCTCTTTGGGGGCCCTGGATTGCACCTTCTGACTCTCGACACCTCCTCCGAAGCAGCGTTTGTGTTCTGGTCGCACCCCCACCCCTGATATGTGTGGGATTGCAGTTTTACGGCGGGCCTGGTCAGGAGCTCCCTGTTTATGCCACCGCCATCTTAGGCGGTTGGCCACGCCCCCCCTTCCACAAAGTATTAACAATTGTATCGAAAGTGGTCCACTGTTCATCTCAAGACTACCTTGACAATGTGCTAACCTGCTACATAGCATACAAAAAGCCACCTTTTGTAGCTCTTTCTCTCTAGGCTGGAGTGGAGCTCACTGTCCCCAAAGATCAGAGCATGTCACGCACTCAATGTGCATCAAATTATCCATAAATGCAGATTCATCAGTTTAGAACCAAAGAACAAATGGAGACACTGCATCAAAACTGTATCTTCATATTTGTTATTGTAGAACACATAATTGTATTTTGTTGTTTTTTCTCTGTTGGTGTGCCGCTGCTTCTTCATAATATAAAATTTATTTTATATATTCCATCATATCCAAATAGCTTTATACAGCTCTTTGACCTTATGGAAGACCTTGGAATGTCATCCATCATGTTCCTAAACAAATAATACATTGAACCACGCCACTCCAATCCAAAAGAATCTGTCCCAGACCTATCCAAAACAATATGCTCCACTCCAATCTGCCCCACTTCAATCCAAAACAATCTGCTCCACTCCAATCCACCCCACTCCAATCCAATCCAATCCACCCAACTCCATCTCAATTTACCCTACTCCACCGAACTCTCATCCCAATTCACCCCGCTCCCATCCACCCAACTCCCATCCAATCACCCCACTCCAATCTAATCCACCCCTCCCCACTCAAAACCAATTCACATCCCACTCCAGTCGACTGATTACAATCTGCCCACTCCAATCCACAACAATCTTGCCCCACTCCAATCCACCCAACTCCAATCTGTGTGATTCCATTCTAAAACACTTTGCCCCACAGTCCAAAACAATCTGCCCCACTCTAAGTTGCCCCAATTCAATCCAAAACAACCTGCCCCACTCCAATCCATTACAATCTGCTCCATTCCAATCTTCTCCACTCCAATCTGCCCCACATTAATCCAAAGCAACCAGCCCCACTCAAACCTGCCCAACTCCTACCTGCCCCACTCCAGTCCAAAACAATCTTCCCCACTCCATCCCAATTCACCCCACTCCAATCCACCTCAATAGACCCACTACAATCCAGTCCACCACACCAATCCAATCCACCCCATACCAATCCAGTGTACCCTAATAGAGTCCGATTCTATCGACCCCACTCCAATCTAATACACCTCACCCAATCCAATCCACCCCACCAACCCCACGTCAATCCACTCCAGTCCAGTTCAAGCCTGCAGTCTAATCCACCCCACTCCAATCTGATCCACCATACTCCAATCCAATCTACTCTAATCCATCCCACCCACTCCAATCCAACCCACTGTACTCCAGTCCAACCCAACCTATCCCACTCCAATCCAATCCACTCCAATCAAGTCCACCGCTACTCAGTCCACCTCACCTCACTCCAATCAAATCAACCTACACCACCCCAGTCCATCCCACTTCAATATAATACACTTTAATTCACCCCACTCCAGCCCAATCCAGTCCACATTAATCCACCCTACTCCAGTCTAATCCTTCCCACTCCATACCACCTTAATCTACCCCGCTTCAATCCACTCCACTCCTCTTCAATCAATCCACCCTACACCAATCCAATCTACCCCACACCAATCCAATCCACTCCACTTTAATCCAATCGACCTCACCCCAAATTCACTCCACCCCATTTCAATCCGCTGTACTCCAATCCAAAACAATCTGTCCCACACCAATCCACCCCACTCTAATCCAAATCAATACACCTCACACCAGCCTAGTCCAATCCACCTCACCCCAATCCAATCCACCCCACTCCATCCCAGTTCACACCGCTCCAATCCACCCCACTCCCATCCAATCTACTTCACTCCCATCCAATCCACCCCATACCAACCCAATCCACCCCACTCTTATCCACCCCACTCCAATCCAACCCACCCCACTCCAGTCCACCCTAATATTATCTGCCCCACTCCTATCCAAGACAATCTGCCCCACTCCCATCCAAAACAATATGTCCCACTCAAAACTGCCCCACTCCAATCTGCGCCATTCCAGTCCAGAACAATTTGCCCCACTCCAATCAAAAACAATCTGCCCTACTTCAATCTGCCCCACTCCAATCCAAAGCAATCTGCCCCACCCTAATCTGCCCCACTACAATCCAAAACAATCTGTCCCACTTCAATCTAAAACAACCTGCCACACTCCAATCCATTTCAATCTGTCTCACTCCAATTTGCCCCATTTTAATCCGACAACCTGCCCCACTCCAACCTGCATCACTTCACCATGGCCAACTGGTTGTATGATGGAACCACGCATACGGCAACCACACATGCCTGAACAACACGATTGGAACAATGACTCCATTGTTTCCACGCATGCCTTTACAACTATTTTCCATTGTAAAGGCATGCATAGTAAAGGCATGTGTGGAAACTGCATGCGTGGTTGTCGCATGCCACCCTACCACCCTAAAAACAGATGTACCCTCGACCCCCCCCCCTTAAAAACTACCCTATACCCCCACCCACCCTGAGCCCTAAAACTGACCCCCACACCAAAAATAAAACAACCCAACCCCTAAAAACAAAATTACCCCGACTCCCCCACTGCACCCCTAAAAACAGAAGTAACCCGACCCCCCACCTTTAAAAACTACCCCGGTACCCCCACCCACTCTGATCCCTAAAACTGAACCCCTGTCCCCCCCAAAAAACTACCCAAATCCTAAAAACAAAATTGCCCCTAAAAACCTGTCCCCCATCTGCCCTGAATATAAAATTACCCCAACCTCCACCCTGCCCCTAAAAACCCAACCCCCTACCCACCCTATATACAAAATGAACCTGACCCCCCTAAAACCCGCCCCTGCTCTAAATACAAAATTGCCCCACCCCTAATAACCCGCCCCCACCCTCCCTAAATACAAAATTACCCCAAGTCCCACCCCGCCCCTAAAAACCGACCCCCCACCTGCCCTGAATACAAAATTACCCCAACCCCCCACCCTGCTCCTAAAACCCGACCACCCCCACCCGCCCTAAATACAGAATTACCTAAACCCCCACCCGCCTCTAAAAACCCAAACCTCTACCCACCCTAAATACAAAATTACCCCAATCCCCACCCCTAATAACCCACCTCCACCCGCCCTAAATACAAAATTACCCCAACTCCCACCCGCCCCTAAAAAACCCGCCCCCCCCACCCGCCCTAAATACAAAATTACCCCAACCCCTTGCCCCTAAAACCCGACCAGCCTCCCCTCAAATACAAAATTACCCTGACCCTCCCACCCCGCCCCCGAAAAAAAAATAACCCTGACCCTCCCAACCCCGCCCTAAAAGCCATAGTACTGACCTCACACTCCTGCCCCTTAAAAAAAAAAAATAACCTAACCCCAACCCCTTCAACGCCCACCCCACCCCCAAAAACTACCCCCAACCCTGCCCCAGCCCTACTTACCTGACCGCATCCTCCCCCGATGGATCTTCTTTTTTCTCTGCCTCAACCATGCATGTGCGTTGCTCAGCACATGCGTGGTTAAGGCAGAGAAAAAGACCTACGTTGTTCCGGTAAGCGTCGTTCCACTTGTGTGATCAACGCAGGCTTGGTTCCGGACATGTTGTTCCGGATCTTTTCCTGCCCAATTCCAATCCCAAGCAACCCACTCTTCTCTAATCCAACCCGCTCTACCCCAGTCTAATACACCTCACCTCAGTTCATTCGACCCCCTCCAATTGATCCCACTACAGTCCTCCCAATTCAATCCAATCCACCCCACTCAATCCCAGTTCAGTCCACCCCACTCCAATCCATCCACCTACCATACTCCAATTCACCCCACTGTACTCCAAACCACCCCACCTCAATGCAATCCACCCCACTCCAGTCCAACCCACTTCAATCCATCCCAATCCAAAACATCCCACCCACTCCAATCCACCCTACTCCAAACTAATCCATCCCAATGCAGCCCACCCCATTTCAATCCACCACACCCCATTTCAAAACACGCAAGTGTAATCCACCCCACTCCAATCCACCCACCCCACTCCAATCCACCACACTTTACTCCAATCCACCCACTCTATCCCAATCCATCCCTGTTCAGTCCACCCCACTCCAATCCATCCACCCCAATCCAATCCACCCAACTCCAATCCAATCCACCCTACTCCAATACACCCCACTCCAATCCAGTCCACCCCACTTTAATCAATCCACCCCACTGAAACCTTATCCACCTAACTCCAGTCCAATCGACCCCACTTCATTCCAGTGAATCCAATCTACCCCACTCTAATTTAATCCACCCAAATCCAATCCCCCGAGCCCTATCACTCCATTCCAAACCACACACCCAATCCAGTCTAATCCACCCCAATCCCATCCACCTCATCCCATTTCAATCCACCCCTCCACTCAATCCACTCCACTCTACCCCAATACAATTCACCTCACTACTTCAATCCACTCCAACCCACTCCACCCAATTCCACCCCACTCCACTATACGACACTCTCTTCCACTAAACCACTGAACTCTACTCCCCTCTACTCATCTCTCGGACACTCAACTCTTCCTACTTGACTCTGCAGCATTTCAACAAACCCACTCTATGACTCTACTCTCCCACTCCAGTCTGACACTCCAGGCCACTAACTTTTAGCCATGCTGAACAGCAGCCACACTAGTGTACATCATATCGAAAGACATTGCCAAATCCACCGCTCTTGTATAGGCGAGACCTATTGGCTTTGCCAACACTTGTCATTTAATGCAGTTTCACCTGACAGTAACTAATATCCAGAATTTGTATATATTGCTAGAGTAACTATGCTCAATCTAATAGTTAAAAAGAAAATTTAAATTAAGCATTCAAACAATATTTGCAATGTTTTGTGAATCCTACATAAACGAATTGGAACTTGTTTGGTGACTATGGACGGTATTTGCATAAAATAACCGTGTCCTGTTGATCTGGCCATATTACTTTCTCCTTTTTTTGCTAACAGACATCCATCCAGCTATTTCTAACGTTCTTCCTTCTGTGGGAGAGCATGGTTTCTGTAGGTGGATCTTTTTACATCGATTGTCTTATATGTGAACTGTATTTGAGAATCTCCAAGTAGCATAGTGTGCAAAGATATAATGAGGCTACGAAGTCTTCTGTTATTATAGTCTCACTTCTGTATATGTGCTATATGAGATAAAGTCTGGATTTTGAACCTTATATTGTTTGCCACAAGGCTGGTAATTCTCTTTTATTGTCTTTTTATTATTGAATTTTCCTATAGCAGCTGGATGCTGTCTGCTTTTTTCCTCGTATGCTTCACCTAATTCCAGCATTCTCAGGTTCAACCAAAAATATCCATCATATTTTTCATAGGACGTAACATGCGGGCCTCCTTTTTTGATCAGGATTCACTAAGTACTTGTCTGAAATATGAGGCATCCCCTTAGCTACCATTCAGTTTTTAATTTTTTTTTTATCTCTGCTTTTTCAAGTATATCAGTAGAAACCTTGCATATCAGTGTGGGTCTCAGTGTCACATGTAGAAGACGCATTCTGTTCTACGGATGATGGTAACTCTAATTTACCAGAATCTCACCCTACATTTTTGCCTCTTTGAATAATAGATGACTTTTGTCATTACACACAATACTGCATGGGTGCACCTGCACATCTGCTGTACACTCTGCATGTTCATGCAGTTGTGCTCAGAGTACCGGTTCTGCCCAGACTGTCCCTTCTTTCTCACTGGTGCTCACATCTGCACTCACCCAGCTGTTGTGCGGTGGCCTCTAGTAGCTCATTTGAAGGCTTTTACTCACGCTTTGCCGCTCCCATGATGGAATGCTTCTTGGTGCTGGAAGAAGACATTTTTTTGTACCTGCAAGATGGCTGCCAGTCCGTTTTGTATCAATGTCCCTGATATGCTTACTAACTTCCTTCCCGAATCTGTCAGTTGGCTGAGACTTCAGCTCAAGCTGCAAAACACAGCGTTATGGCCATGCTATGCCATGAGCTTTCAGATAATGTTTCCTGTGCAGATACCTTAAAACAAATTACCATAAACACCTTTTTACCACATTTCACCTCTTTGCAGTTCTATAATGGTGGATTCCTCACGCCAGGATTCTGCCTCTGCTAGATTTTCTTCAGGATTCTAGCAGTAATTTTCAATGTTATGCAGTTTTACGCCTTTTTCGCTCCTACCCCATGCACTTTTCTGTTCTGCAAATCCAGTTTAGATTTAAAAAGCATGAAGACTTGACTTCAGCTTGTCCAGTGCAGGTCGTGCTATTACTGTGCTGCAGGTTCCCGTTCCACAGTTCCAGTCCTGCTCTTACACGCTTTTGATACGAGAAATGTTCTTGCTGTCAGGACCTGCTCATAAAAGATGTTTTACGTTGTTGTGACTCTTTTCTGCTGGTGTTGAGTAATATTGTCCAAAGATATCCATCAATCAGTGAGTGTTTCCTCGGCAATCATTACTCGTATTTCAAGAACGTTAAATGTTAAATGAAGGAATATAAATATAGCAGTGGCTTAAAGGGGGGCCCCCTGCAAACTACATGGAGGGCCCCCTCAACCTTTAGGGCTCAGTCAGGAACTCTTAGGCCAGGGGCCTTGCGCCTCTGATGCTTTCCCACTGTTGGAAATGGTTTGAAATTTGCTCCTGCCATTGACAGCAGTAAATCCTCTGCAGGATAGGAAGAGACGCAGAACATCTCCATCCTTTGTGGGTGTGTAGGGTAAGCAGTTTCTCCACAGGGAACATATTTTCCCAGTAGATAAAAAAGGAAGTGCCATTGCATGAAATTGTTAAAATTTTAACATCTGCGGCTGTGTATCATGCAAAAGCTCGCCAGCGGAAATGCCAACGCAAAGGCACAAGCAGGAATTTACTAGACTTCTCCTAAAGTACACTTGGAAACTTGTATCTGGTGCAGCTTTCCAGCTGTGCCCAAGAAGTCCCAATGAATTTAAAGGTCATAAATCTACACGCAAATGGAGTTGTTTGTATCTTTGCAGGTGAAGACTTATGATTTTTTCAATTGGGCCAGAATCTCTGGCACGTGGTGTCTCTATTATTTTCTTTCCTTCTCTCTCCCTTTCACTTCAATGGTGTTAATCATTAAAATCATTAAATCAAATCATTAACATTTATAAAGCGCGCTACTCACCCGTGCGGGTCTCAAGGCGCTAGAGGATAGAGGGGGGGTTACTGCTGCTCGAAAAGCCAGGTTTTTAGGAGTCTCCGGAAAGTGGAGTGGTCCTGGGTGGTCCTGAGGCTGGTGGGGAGGGAGTTCCAGGTCTTGGCCGCCAGGAAGGAGAAAGATCTCCCACCCGCCGTGGAGCGGCGGATGCGAGGGACGGCAGCGAGTGCGAGGCCAGAGGAACGGAGGAGGCGGGTGGGGACGTAGAAGCTGAGGCGTCGGTTGAGGTATTCCGGTCCCTTGTTGTGGAGGGTTATGTGTGCGTGGGTGAGAAGTCGAAAGGTGATCCTTTTGCTGACTGGGAACCAATGCAGGTGTCTCAGGTGTGCAGAGATGTGGCTGTTGCGGGGTACGTCGAGGATGAGGCGGGCCGAGGCGTTTTGAATGCGTTGCAGGCGATTTTGGAGTTTGGCTGTGGTCCCAGCGTAGAGGGTGTTGCCGTAGTCCAGGCGGCTCGTGACGAGGGCGTGGGTCACGGTTTTCTAGTGTCGGCGGGGATCCAGCGGAAGATCTTGCGGAGCATGCGGAGGGTGAGGAAGCAGGTGGATGACACGGCGTTGACTTGCTTGGTCATGGTGAGAAGAGGGTCCAAGATGAAGCCGAGGTTGCGCGCGTGGTCTGTGGGGGTCGGTGCGGTGCCGAGGGCCGTGGGCCACCAGGAGTCGTCCCAGGCAGACGGGGTGTTGCCGAGGATGAGGACTTCCGTTTTTTCAGAGTTCAGCTTTAGGCGGCTGAGCCTCATCCAATCTGCGACGTCCTTCATACCCTCTTGTAGGTTGGTCTTGGCGCTGGCGGGGTCCTTGGTGAGGGAGAGTATAAGTTGGGTGTCGTCGGCGTAGTAGGTGATGATGATGTCATGCTTGCGTACGATGTTGGCGAGGGGGCTCATGTAGACATTGAAGAGTGTCGAGCTGAGTGATCCTTGAGGTACGCCGCAGATGATCTCGGTGGGTTCTGAGCGAAACGGAGGGAGGTAAACTCTTTGGGAACGGTTTGAGAGGAAGGAGGCAATCCAGTCCAGGGCCTGGCCTTGGATCCCGGTGGAGCGGAGGCGGGTGATTAGGGTGCGGTGACAGATGGTGTCGAAGGCAGCCAAGAGGTCGAGGAGAATGAGGGCGACTGTTTCACCGTTGTCCATCAGGGTTCTGACGTCGTCTGTGACTGAGATGAGGGCGGTTTCCGTGCTGTGGTTGGTTCGGAATCTGGTTTGTGAAGGGTCGAGCAGGTTGTTGTTTTCCAGGAAGGTGGTCAGCTGTTTGTTGACGGTCTTCTCTATTACCTTGGCTGGGAAAGGCAGGAGAGAGATGGGGAGGTTTTTCAGGTCACTCGGGTCAGCCGTAGGTTTCTTTATTAGGGCGTTGACTTCGGCGTGTTTCCAGCATTCGGGGAAGGTAGCAGAAGAAAAAGAAGAGTTGATGACGGCCTGGAGGTGCGGGGCGATGATGGCGTCGGCTTTGTTAAAGATGAAGTGAGGGCAGGGGTCCGAAGGGGCGCCGGAGTGGATAGAGTTCATGGTGGATTTGGTTTCTTCAGTGTTGATGTGGGTCTAGTTGTTGAGGGTGATGGCCGGGGGTGCGGGTTCGGTGGTGTTTGGTTGGGTCTGGTGTCCGAAGCTGTTGTGGAGGTCGCTGATCTTGCGATGGAAGAAGGTGGCGAGGGATTCGCACAAATCCTGTGAGGGCGTGACGGCGTTGGCGTTGGGGTTGGAGAACTCCTTGACGATGCTGAAGAGTTCTCTGCTGTTGTGGCTGTTTTTGTCCAGTCTGTCATTGGCTTTGTTTTACAATCCCTGAGACACATAAATCAGCTTACATTACTCCCTACTCCTAGTTTGCAAAGCCATCATCCCCACCTATCCATCAGGCAAGCTCACAATCTGTTGTGGCTCTATCACATCCAGGAAGCCATAAACTAAAGTCAAAGAAACGTAAAAATAAAAGAAGGAAAATTCCCTTCCTTTTTTCCTTCTCTTTTCTCCTTTCCATTTTTCTTTCCTTCTCTCCATTTCTCTTAAATTTCTGAAAGGCTTCTTTCCCTCCTGCTTTCTTTTTTCCTTACATCTTTCATTCCTTGTTTGCATTCGTCTTATCTTCGTTCTTTCATTTTCTCACTCCATTTGTTTCAGTAACCCTGTCTTTGGCCACCACCCAACAACTACGTTATGGCCTCGTCTTTCCATCATTTGTTAGTGTCTGCTTCTGTCTTGTGTCCTGGAACTTACAGTTCAAAGTTAAGAAGGTCCACAAAAACCAATTCAGTCCTTCCACTGACACCCGCTGAAGGTAGTATAGTGGGTGCTACACTACCATGTTGCTTGCACGAAAAAGAAGTAGACATTAGACTTTAGGGCCCATATTTATATTTTTTTAGCGCTGCATTTGCGCTGCATTTTGATGCAAAAGTGGCGCAAACTTACAAATAACAATTGTATTTTGTAAGTTTGCGCTGCTTTTGCGTAAAAAAATGACGCAAATGCGGCGCTAAAAAAGTATTACTATGGGCCTGTATTATGTAAGTTTGCGTCGCTTTTGTGTCAAAAAATGACGCAAATGCGGTGCTAAAAAAGTATAAATATGGGCCTTGAGGTCTTTTTGTCAATCACAACAATGACACAGACCCCCTTAATGAAAGTAATGATTTCAACTTATTTTTAGCCAATGCAACTATCAGCCACCAAGTGGACGAGAGCCGGCTATTTCAGTGGATGGGATGAGAATGAACGTAGCCCCATGCAATCTTCCAAATGCTCCATTGTACTCTAGAGACCAGGCAAGACAATGAGGAGGGTCACTTATATGCTTACATGTAAAGGTTTATCTTCAAAGGATTTTTCTTCTGGTCACTCTCCTGGACACGTTTTAACCCCCCAGAGTGAAATTCTTAGCATTCACAATTTTCACAGCTGAATTTAAACCTCTTCTATTGATCCACTCACTATTTCACATTATAACAGAGGTTGGGCTTCATTTAGGAGGCAAAGCCCCCTTTGTACCTGACCTTTGGTTCTGATGGGGGAAGCCTCATCTGGCTCTTCTTGCAGTAACATCTTCTTATTTCAGTTTGAGCTATTCTACACAGCCTAAAGTATGTGTGATAATGCTTATTGATAGAATCACTTCTCTAAGGTAATGGGAGGTCATGCTGAAGGTTAGGTTGATGAGATTCTTGTTTCTTAATTGTGAGATAGAAATAGAAATTCGAATACATATGAGGTCCTCTGTAGAAATGCGATGTCACTTTAGGCCTACAGCATGCCATAATATCTGAATAATGTTAATTATTCCTTATAAGTCGAAGGATGGATAGGCTGGCCAAGATCATTTCAGTTTTAGACATTTAGGTAAATGTCCAAAAACACCAGGTTTTGCAGGGTCAGACATTGATGGGGTGGGGAGTTGTTTGAAGGACCTAATTGCTTAGCCACCGGCAGACAAAGATTCCACTTTTTCTGAAGGTTTTCCAAGACTTTATAGTGTTTTAGGAAGGGGCATTACTTACTATGGCTCATATGCAGCCATAGCTCATTGTAGGAAAGAGCTTTGAAGTTGACCCTTTCATATATAGTGAACAATAGGAGGGACCAAATAGCTATAGAGCACCCTACTATCACCTATGATCCAGTGCTTTCTTGTGACTGCATTAATAGATATTGAATTTGTGCAGAAAATATTAGAATAATCAACCTTGTGCAGGGCAGGTATATCAACGGGTTTGTCTTGTTGTGGAAACTCAGTAAGGGAAACACTATTTGAGTGTCTTGAAGTGAAACCACATTTTGAATTTGAGGGAACATAAAGTTCAATTGTCGGGGTCACTTATGATCTGGTTGGTTAATAGTACTGTGGCTTAGATAGTGTGCTGGGTAATATAGATCCTTCGAAGTGTGAGTAGTTGCGAATATCCTGGCAGCTGATGTGGGGACTAAGTCTTGCAAAATAATTTATGTAGCGAGGGAGGACCCACACAGGTAACTGTGACGTGCAGTGCCCCTAATTGTGTTTCCGTGTATCAGTGTATGTGTTATATATGTATTGAATGGGGGCTGTTCACTCTCATTGACATGATTGTGATACTCCAATAAAAATGTTACAACGAAAAATAATTGCCCTAAAACTTCTCGGACTAGCTTATGGTTTTCTGGAGAAAGTCAGGCATTGCATTGAACAGGGGGGTATATAGAGACTGCAGCAGTCCATATAGAAGGCACTTTGAGAAGAATCAACAGGTTTCTTATTTCTTCTGCTAGCAGGAAAAGAAGCAAATATAAGTTAAAATTACAATAAAAAGTGTTTCACATGTATGCCTTTTGTTATAGAACTGGCAGAGTTATAAATAGTTTGCAATGATGTATAAGTAGCAAAGCACCACCTACGATTGTGATTTCTGAGATTCAATTCAACATTGCTTCTCTACTCATGTTTGTGTTGGTAAATACACCTGCAAGCTTGTGTGGAAGCAAAATGATAACAGTGTCTTAATAAACAGAGGTTACATAGATAATGACACCTTAGATGCAAACTCAGTATAGCAGAAACAAAGAGAGGTTACAAGCATTTTTGATAGATTAGCAAATCAATTCCTGCCTTTCATATTCTTGTTTTTTTTTGTTTAAACTGAGAGCATTTTTATATGTGAGGTATAAAAATAATAAATGAACAATGTATTAATAGATCTAAATTGAACCTACTGTAAAATTTCACTATCCATTTAAAAAAAAAACCAGCGCAAGTGTGTTGTGATCATAGAAACGTTTGTCAAAGATTAATAATATCAATTAAAAGTAAACTATTACTGCTTAATTTATTTGTTGGAGCGAGTTGACATTTTAAAATATGGACAGTAACTATTTGAATTTATAAATAAATCTTTTCAGTAGGGCCACTCGGCTGATTAGTCAGAAAAACATTGCTTTATTTGTAAAAAGAATAAGCACCGGAGCCCAAAGTTTTCCTCAGGAGCTTGCAGCTGGTGTTATGATAGATCGGGAGCCAAATACCAAGGGCATCTTTCTAGTCTTGATTCCACATAATGTCTTATTCATTTACCACCAGGCACGCCCTGATCCTTTATCTTACTCTTGTGGGTTCTTATGCATACCTGTGTTCTCCCTTTGTCTTTCTCTTCCTCCTTTTGTCTTTCACTTCCCCCTTCTTTCCTCCTTTTGTGTTTTTTCTTTTTCTTGTTTCTGGTCGAAGTCTGATGAGGAAAAAAGGTAGTGCTGGTCCTCGAAAATGAGTGCTGTTGGGCCCAACCTGCAATAAATGGCTCAAATTAAGCACTGCAGAAAATGAACCTAGCTGTCCAACATGTAGAGAATATGAGTAGAACAGGGTCTTGACAAAGTCATTTAAGCGGTGTCGGAGGTTTTTGTACTATGGAAACAAAAAAATAATTTTATCAGCACATGCTTTTTTCAGTTTTCTAGTCTCATGATAAACATATCTAAACATGCTCAGCAATAACAACGGACTTCTGTCTCCACAATTTATCGCATCTTATGAGCAAATGATACCATAAGACTCACTTTGACCATACTTGTAGTGAGAACAGCATTAACAATGACCCCTGTGTGAGTTTCTGGGGTAGAGCTTTAAAAGAATGGCAATGTATTGATACTTCATTGACCACATTGAACAAATGTAGCTCGGCAAAACATAAGTAGCTTGCTTTCTTTGTTAGTGTTGTAAATAAAGACCAATCATCTTCTTTGATCAAAAGATCATGTGTGTTTAACATGTTTTTAACTAAAACAACACTAGTCGAAACTCAATTCTTTCCAAAATGTTGTTTGTGTTATGAGAAGGTTCAAGGAGAAAGCATTTTAACATTTCACTTTGACACAAAGCACACCACCCACAGACTACAATGACTAGTATTTCAATTATTTGGGGAGGACCCAAAAGCTATTAACAGATCTTCACTACTACAGATTGTTTTGCAACAATCAAAACCACAGTGGACTAATTAACACAGATTACAACATCCTAAAACAGATTACCATATTTTAGGAGGTTAGTAGTTCAACTATTGTTTGAAAAACAAGTATTTCTCAAACATCAATTGGTCGTAAAATGTTTTAAACCACTTGAAACATGATTTGCATGTTTACACACAGACATCCGGCATCAAAGTAGACTTTGAAGCATTGCTATAAATACATTTGTTTTGCTGGCTTACACAGTACATGACTTTGATTCAAATGTTGCATATTTCATCAAGTATTGTTTTTGCAATTTTTCATAACGATGTCCGTGAGTCAATACACAATCATAAACTGATGAATAAATAATAGCTTTTACATCCCTGTTTTGATCATTGGTTTTATCTGTTCAATTTATGAGCATATAATTGACTGATGACTTACGAAAAATAAGAGTTCAAATATGCTTAAAGAATCGCAGAAAGAATCACACTTTAAATACAGAAAGAGTGAATATGAAACAAATTAGTAGACACGTCGCATAATGCATAAAAGCTACTGGACCCAGTTTTAATGTGGCTTCAGTAACTACCAATCCAGCGATCACTTTAGAAAATTGAAAAGCTTATTTAAATATGTTTGCAAACACACTAGCCTTCTTAAATACATCCTCGCTCAGCTACCTTTAATTTACAAGAGGCTTTTAATACAACAATGTCTGCTGTTGTGTGCAATCTTTGTGGTCAACTGCACTAAGCATTCTGCCATCTGTCCTTGGCTGTCTTAACCTGTGCAGTCAATGTCTGGAGAAGGTTGACTGGTTGCTGGTTTTGTAGGGCCTGACGCAACATCAATGTTTCTTCTAGAAATTGGGTATCTTTTTAATGTATAGCTCAGTTTAGTGTTTAAAGAAATTAGGGAAGAAAATGAATGTCAAGAAAATGAGTGGTTACCTCAACTATCCTGCAAAAAAACATTGAAGTAGATTTGTTAACATACTATCCTTCTTGATTACATCAGCACCATCCACCTTTAACTTTCAACAAGATTTTAAGACAAAAGCTTTTGCTGTTTGTGTGTCATCTTCATGGTCAACTATACTCAGCTTTATGTCTTCTCTATAGTTGATTGTGCAGGTGTCTGATCTGTCAATGCAGTTTTAAAAACCTAGTTTAAAAGTCATTGGTTATTTCAGCCAAACATCTGCCTCGGTTGTTTGCAACTGCGTGCTGCAACGTTTAATCCATGAGTTCAGAAATATTTCAGCCTTATTTTATTTTCACCAGTCATACAAGTAATCCATGTAGCTCTGAATATCAAACCTGCCCCAGTAACAATTGTTCAGAAGCAGTCTTAATTTACATGGGAAAGTGGCTGAATTAATTACTCATTATAGAACACTATGCTGATCATCAAATCTATTTACAGGTCTCTTCATAGAAATATGGAACCCTAGACAAATTCTCTTTGAAAAGCCAGTGACCATCTTCTTATAGTCTAGTTATCTTTCATCCACTAGGAGGTGAATAGGTATGGTACACTGTATCTTTGCATCTAGTGAAAAGAAAGCTCATCCACGGGTGGCTCAATTTCTGAGGTTGCATTGTTAGAGGTTGGTCAATTGCTGGCTTCTTGGGGAATGACACAACCAGAGTATCTCCTCTAGAAATTATCAAGAACTAGATGTGGCGAAGGTCTGAGTCTCCTTTGTGACTGCCGGAGGAAAGGGTGACTTCTCCCAGTAGCTTTGGAGCTATCTTGCACAGAATAGTACATGTGAAAAGTGTGCCTTAAGAAGGTTTCAGTTAGGAGGAAAACACCACAAAGGGTAAAAACCCTCATTGGTATTCTTGTAGCTCTTGATTCAAGATGAATATTAAAATTGAAGTAATTAAAAAAGGCACCAAACTCACCATGACATACCGAAAGAGAAAAGAAACATGAAAGGCATCCAGAAGCAGGGAAACAATAATCAGAAACAAAACTGTCAGAAGGAGGTGAAAAATGTTATGAAAAAAATAAGTGAAAGAATGACTTGTGACACATTTGTCACTCGCAAGAGTCTGCGTACGTGTGATTCACAAAGAAACTGATGTTACAAGAAAGACTCTACTTATCTTGGATTAAGACCCTCCAATAGTATCCTTCAGACCAACATCTTGGAAAGGGCTGGTAAAAAATACTTGTCCACACCCTTTTTCTAAAACGTAGGGATTTCATTTTACGTACAAAGAAGAAGCCCAAGTTTACATCCTTTGCCCATTTCGCAGTCCTGCTCCCGCCCATTATGCCAGACACTGCAGACGGCTTGGGATGCCAGGATAATCCAGCCAGTGAGGTTGCTTTTCAGACGACTGAGCATGGCATCCAACAACTCGATGCCAGCTAGCATGAGGAACACTCATTCTTTTCCTAAACCTGTGTAGAACTTTGTACCTTCATAGCACTGCTCTCAGAACAGATATAACAGAAATTAGGGATCTTGTTGAGGCAATGTCCAGGGTAGCATGCAAAGAGCTTCGAAGCTGACCCTTTTGTACATAGTGAAAAACAGGAGGGCCCTGCATTTTGTAGATATTGAAATTGTGCAGCAAATGTTAGACTAGTCAACCCTGTACAGGCCCAGGGTAAAAACAGCTTAGTATTTTTTTAGGAAACTCAGTAAGGAAAACACTATTTAAGTGTCCTGAAGTGAAACTACATTTTAAGTTTGAAGGAACATAAAAAGCTCTGCATTCATAATGACTCTCAGGCTTTTACTAGTGTAATTATAAATGAACAAGTCCCTGACCCACTGGGCCGGATGCGGGCTGGTCATTATGTTAACCTACAATCCAAGATTTTTATTATTTATTGAATTAATTTTAAATTATTTCTTTCCCCTCTTCTTGTATTTGACAACAGGCCAAATGCAGACCTTTTGCTCTTGGTACCAGATGCAGCTAAAATGTGGGCAGGAGTTCAAGGCCATCTACCATGTGTGCAATTGAAAAAATAAACCTCATGTGTTTAATGGTGTAGAAGGCCTTTGATAGGTTGAGGAGGATGAGTGTTCCAAATTCAATTAAATAGATTTGAAATTTGAAGTCATTCAGGATTGTGCTTTATTTACTGCTTTGATATGGACCAAAGACAGTCAGGACCAGATCAGGAAAATCATTCATTTTAAAGAATGATTGTAGGTGCTGAGTCATTGTTCACCCAGGTTGCTTAACACACTATGTCAACTTACAGATTATCTGACTGCTAGATAGATAAGAAGATCAAAAGGAAATTCTTGTGGTCTGTTTTGAAAGCAATAAATAATACATGGTGTGTATTTTTAAGTGTCTTTGGAAAAAATAAACTTTACAAAGTGATCGTCTTAAAAACACCTTTTAAATATGACAGAACAATAGTCTGATCTACTATTGGATGCAGAGTGCGGAGGCAGAGGGGGTTTGCATGAGCTGAGCGACCAGAGCAGAGGAAGGAGTGCAGCCCAGAATCCTGGAGAACCCTTGAAACATCAGTGCATAACTGCAGGCTGTTTTTTGGCTCTCAGCACTCGCTCATCGATCCTACAGCCCTTATAGAACGTCATCATCTGGGTGCTCATGCAGTGGCATAACAAAACTTGAGTGCCCCACTTCAAAGTTCATGGAGGGTCCCCCTCTCTGAACTTAGTGAAGAGCTCTGAGACCAGGGTACTCTGCTGAGGGGTCCCCGGGACCTCACCCCCACCCCCTCCACCACACCCCACCGCGGGGGCTGCAGTAGCCTATGTTACGCCACAGTGCTCATGCCATGTCCTTAGCTCGCCTGCAGGGTGCGGTCTTTGCCGCCCCGCCTCCAGCCCTCTTCCGTGCCGACTCAGCTGAGACCCGATCAGCAGCAGAAGCCACTGCTGAGTCCTCAGTGAGAGAAGGTGTTTAGGGCCTGGAAAAGTAGGGTGGGCTCTGTTTGCACAGCAGCGGCTTACCAGGGGGGGTGTAGGGCTGGTGACACCAGTGCGGCTTGTCGCTGGGTGTTGGAGTGGCACCTTCCGCACTTTCAGGATGCCCATAATTTTTCACACGCTGAGTGTGAGCTGGGCTATCCCCAGCAATTTCCAACAGTTAGTCATTGTAGTCTTTAAGGGATGCTCTGTTACACCCAGCCATATTTTAAAACATAATACATCGTAACTTAAGGCTCAAATTATGTTTTTTTGTGCCCTAAGGCTTATCTCCAGCAATCCTTTATAAGTTTTAGGTGAATGTGCTTTTAGTAAAGCCGTCTTTTCAGCTGTTGCTTGGAATCACACAGTCTAAAAACGCAAATATACACAAGGTGGGCTCTCGAGGCCCTTCCATCTGTTGACCGGCATGTGATCCACCATGGCAGGAGGCATCAAGAAAAAAACAAAAGACCAAGCAATTATTACTGCCACTATGGCAAAACGCACAAGGACAAGAACAGTAATGCAAATGAGGGATCTAATATCCTGCTTTGAGAAAACTATAGCCCAGTAATCCACAACAGCGCCAAGAAGAGATTCTACCAACCTCCCACATACAGGACTGCAACTCCATGTCACCCCCTAGTAAAGCCATAAACCCAGATGGTAACGAAAGTGAAACTGAGTGCTGGCACCAATTGATTTCAAAAAGTCCCCAAAGCTCTCTGACGTCTCAAGAATATCTGGGACAAAACGTTAGACAGGTCAATTGGAAGTCTCTCTTCTGTACAGAAGACGCCACTGCAAATATATTAGAATTTCAATGAAATAAATTGGATTTAGAAATCTCTGTATTGGAAATCTCTTTTCAATAAAATGCACCAATCAATTCCTATTTCTGGTGCCCATATGCAGCACTTCAAGAACTATTGGCAAACATGCAGAAGCTTCCTGCTCATCTAATTCAGAAATGTCTTTGCACATTTATTTTAGATAAGCTAATCTCTCTTCCACAAATTTTAATCTCACTGTTGAAAAAGTAAAATCCCTCAAACACTATCAAGTAGTCACACCAGGTAACTTAGACACTTGCCAAACAGCTTCAAAACTGCTGAAAAAATAACAGCTGAGGCAACAATCTGCAACAAGCATTGACAAAGCCAATCGGTGTCGCTTATACAAGAGCTGTTGGCTTTGGCAATGTGTTTTGCCATATTGTACACCAGTGTGGCTGCTGTTCAGCATGGCTAAAACTTAGTGACGTGGAGTGTCAAACTGGAGTGAGGGAATAGAGTGTCATAGAGTGGATGTGTTGGGATGTTGTAAATTGGAGTAGGAGGAGGAGAGTGTCATAGAGTTGAGTAGAGGGGAGTAGAAATCAGTAGTTCTGTGGCAGAGAGTGTTGTGGAGTAGGGTGGAATGGGTTGGAGTTGATAGAGGTAGGGGTGGATTGGATTGGAGTGGATCAGATTGGGGTTGAGTGAGGTGGATTGTGTGGAGTAGGGTGGATTGATGTGGGGTGGATTGGATTGGAGAGGGGTGGATTGAAATGAGATGAAGTGGATGGGATTGAGTAGATTTGAGTGGGGTGGATTAGATTGGATGGTGTGGGTGGTTTGGATTGGAGTGATATGGCTGGGGAGGTGAACTGGATTGGGGTGGGGTGGAATTGAATGGATCGGAGAGGGATAGATTAGATTGGACCGGAGTGCTGTGGACTGGATTGGAGTGGGATTGGACTGAAGTGAGGTGGGTAGAATTGGAGTGGGTGGATGGATTGGAGAGGAGCTAGGTGGATTGGATTTGATTGGAGTGGGGTGGTGTGGACTGGAGTGGGGTTGAGGTGGATTAGAGTGGGATGGATTGGATTGGGATAGGGTGCTGGTGGATTGGAGTGGAGTGGATTGGATTGGGATAGAGTGGGTGGATTGGAGTAGAGTGTGGGGGATTGGGGTAAGTGGGGTAAATTGGAATAGGGTGGGATGGATTGGGGTGAGGTGGATAGAGTGGGGTAGATTAGGTTGGAGTAGGGTTAATTGAAATGGGGTTGGGTAGATTGGACTAGGGTGGGGTGTGTTGGGTTGGATTGATGTGGTTTGGATTGGGGAGGGTTGGAGGGGATTATAGTGGGGGAGGATTACATTGAGGTGGGATGGATTGAAGTACTTTGGGGTGGATGGATTGGAATGGAGTGGGGTGGACTGAACTCGAAGGGAGTAAAATGGATTGGATTAGGGTGGGGTGGATTGGAGTGGAGTGGATTAAATTGGTGTGGATTTGACTGGGGTATGCTGGCTGGATTTGACTGAACTGAGATAGAGTGTGGTGGATTGAACTGGGATAGAGTGGAGACGGGTGGATTGGAGTTGGGTGGACTGGAGCAGGTGGATTGGATTGGAGTGGGTTGGGTTGGGTTGGGATGGACTGGAAAAGGTGGACTGGGTTGGGGTTGGGCGGGTTGGATTGGATTGGGGTGGGTTAAATTGGGGTGGGGTGGATTGGGATAGGGTTGATTGTACTGGGGTCGATTGTACTGAGATGAGGTGGATTGGATTGGCATGGGGTGGATTAGGGTGGGGTGGGATGGATTGTGTGTGGTGGATTGGATTGGGGTGAATTGGATAGGGGTGGGGTGGATTGGATTGGAGTGGGTTGGATTGAATTGGAGTGGGGTGGATTGAATTGGTGTAGGGTGGACTGATTGGAGAGGGGTGTGGTAGATTAAAGTGGGGTAGATTAAGGTGGTTTGGAGTGGGGTGGATTGGACTGGAGTAGGGTGAATTATTGTGGATATTATTGGAGTGGGATTGACTGGGGTGGTGTGTGTGGATTGGAGTGAGGTGGATTGGATTGGAGTAGGGTGGGTTTGACTGGAGTGGGGTGGGTTGGTTTGGAGTTCAGTGGGTTGGATTGGGGTGGGTTGGAGTCAGGTGGATCGGACTGGAGTGGGGTGGAACAGATTGAAGTGGGGTGGATTGGACTAGAGTGGATTGGGGCGGATTGAACTGTACTATAATGGATTAGATTGGGGTGAGGTGTACTGGATTGGAATGAGGTAGATTGGACTGGACTGGATTGGGGTGGATTGGATTGGAGTGGGGTGGACTGGACTTTATTGGGGTGGATTGGTGCGGGGTGAATTGTGATTGAAAGGGGTGGATTGGATTGGGGTGAGGTGGATTGTGTTGTAGTGGGGCAGATTGTTTTGGATTGGAATGGGTTGTTTGAGATTGGAGTGGGACAGGATGCAGTGGGGTAGATTGGAGTAGGTGGATAGAAATGGATTGGAGTGGGGCAGGTTGTTTTGGATTGAAGTGGGGCAGAGTGTTGTGGCTTGGAGCGGGGCAGATTGGAGTGAGGCAGAGTGCTCTAGATTGAAGTGGGACAGATTGCTTTGATTTCAAATGGGGCAGATTGGAGTTGGATATATTGCATTGAATTGAAGTGGGAGGATCGGAGTGGAGGCAGATAGTTTGGGATTGGAGTAGGGCAGATTTGAGTTGAACAGATTGTTTTGGATTAGAGTGGGACAGATTGCTTGGATTCAAGTGGGGCAGATTGGAGTAAGGTGTACTGGAATAGGGTAGATTATTTTGTATTGGGCCGGGTAGATTGTTTTGGAGTGGTGCAGATTGTTTTGGAGTGGTGCAGATTGTTTTTGATTAGAGTGGGTTGTTTTGGAGTGGGGCAGATTAGATTGGAGTGGGTTGGGAGGATTGGAGTGTCATGGGTTAGACTGAGTCGGGGTGAGTGGTTTGGACTGGAGTTGGGTGGATTGGTGTGGGGTAAAGTGGGTTATAGCGGGGTGGATTGGGGTGAACTGCACAATTATGTGTTAAAGCATAATTTTATGAATTACACATAATAAAGAAACAATGTTGCATAGCAATATTTCTAACAAGATAATTGTGATCTTTTGGGAAGCGCGCCCACGAGCAAAAACAAAATAAAACATGAGTGGAAAGTGAGAAAAGGTGACTTGGCAAAATAAAAGAAAGTTAGCTATAAAAAGAAAACTTTGCAATTTTGTTTGTCCAGCTAGGCACATTTTTGCCTGTCACAAGCCTTCTGTTTGCAGGGCACTAGAAGTTAAAAAGAACAAAATAGTACCTCAATCACATCGGGAGCAGCGAATGGGCACTAATTAAGTTGAATCAATCAGTGCTTTACCTGCTCCACACAAAAGAAAGGAAATTATGTCAGGCCTGAAGTGGATGAATTACAAGGCTGTAAAGAAGAGTGCCATGCAAGCCAACAAATGGTGAGCCACAGTCCGGCTCCAATCTCTTCCCTGTAGACAACAGAGTCTCACAAGTGAGACACATGTTCTAAAGCATTCCACTAGCAGGCTCGATCCTAAAAAAGCACTGTCTAGTAAGTAGCTTGAACAATGCAAGAATAATGGTCTATCCAGCAAATGTACATCCAAAACTGATTTCTCCTAAATGTCTAAACTCCGATATCATTCTGTTGAAGGCATGAATAATACAAAATGTGACAACAAAGAAGATCAAAAGAGCATAATTTTAATGAATAGTCCATCCAAACAGAATAATAATGGTACTTCCTCTACGATGTCCAAACGCCAGAAAAGGGGCTGAGGAAATTAAAAAAGAAAAGGAACATGGAAGCAAAGTAACAAAAAACAGTGCTAGCAAAAAGATACTTGCTCTTCAATTCAACTTCAGATGGCAAAATATCCAGAGATTTCACACAGCAACAGACGGACTCTAGAGTGCTGCATAACATACCGTAACTAAAGGACACTCTGCCATCCTTTTCCAGTCAGCGCAATCCTAGCAGCATCCAATCACCCTCTCATCCAGGGAACTGTCAGTTTGTAAGCAACCCTGCTCCAAAACTCATAAATCGTGGGTTAACCACGGCTAAGCTTGAGCCTACTTATTCTTCTGTTCTCTCAGACATTCAGGATAAAGGAAAGTATTTACCCATAAAGGTAAATCACCTTCAAAGCAAACACATACTATCGTCAATTTCAGACCAAAAAATAAACAACTTGAAAGCAATCTTTACTTTATATATAAACTATGAAAAAACTCTCTCAGTACTTCACTAACATAAGAAACATACTCTGTTATTGCATGGAAAAGGGTTCAGAACCATACCATGTCCAGATTTTGCCAATTTACAGACTAAATGAAAGCTTAAGAACTGCTGGTATTCTGAACAGCTCAGAGCATAGAGATAGACTGTGAATGAAGAAATAAGGAATTCCGAAACTCATGAGGAGCAGCACACCCAGGTGACCAAAGTCAAACAACTATGCACAGCTTCTAAAAAATCTCTCTGTGAGGCCAAATGTACACAAGAAGATAGTGAATGGTTGGAATAGTACTCCACCTGTAAGCCCAAAAATCAGAGATACCTTTGATTGATTATTATTCACCTGCAAAAAGGATCAAGTCAAGCATATAGCAACAACGTTCCTCAAGCATGGGTGCCTCGAATCAAACATTTTAAATGGCAGGTGAGCATGGACCAAACTCTAGTGTGCTGGATTACACTACCAATCAAACTGAAGAATGCATCAAGAAAAGCAGAGCAGTTAGTGTTCAAGATGGACTCCCTGTTGCTATATGCAAGCAGGACCATGACTTCTGGGCACTATCTTTTTCGAGCCTATTCAGTTTCTAACTATCCATCATCACAATCCCGCCATCGTGGTGGGGCTTCATTTTGTAACCGATTTATAAAACAACTAAGCCAGTGTCAGTCCCAATAGTCAAGCAGTTGTTCCAAGGCTGTCCCCATTTATAGCATTAGCTGCACTGCATCTTTGTACAGCTCTAAATAAATAGATTTGCAATATTTTTGTGCCGTTTCCCCGGATTATTCTCCAGCAAAGGATTCATAATTGTATTCCTTTCTGAGGACAAGTCAGTGCAGGTAAGCAGAATGGGACGCCCTTGCTGTTTACTGCATTATTTACATATTATCAAATTACAAAATTATCTTAATCACCTGCAAAGTAATTCGTAGAAATTAAGTTGACCAAGTTGCAACTGAAAAATACGCACTCGTCCTCTATGTTTTCACAATCAGGTACTACGTGTTTAATCCTTGAACATACTGAGGACATCATTTATAAGGGAGTTGTGTTAAATAGACCAAATCCAATTCTAAAATTCATAAATTAAGGGCCAGCTTTACCACATTTTTCAACTGAGCTTTCTGTCAGAGGATCTGCTATATGCTGTGATCTATACATAACATATCCAAAAGCTATGAAGCACTTCTGCAATATATGATAACTGGATTCAAGGGGCCGGGGAAAACCTCAAACTATATGGGACATTGAGACACTCATTCCATTTCAGTAAGCATGACCAGCTGCCTAGAGGTTTGCGTCAGACAAATTCAATTAAGTGAACATTTGCTTAGGGCCTCACTTAGAAAATGGCAGTCTTTTGCACGAGACCCACTTCCACCAACCCCACAGCGACCCGTCCACCCAATATCCTTGCTATGCATCTTTAAATATTTGCTCAAAGCAGTGCATGCCTTATATAATGTTCATTAACCGGAACAAGCATTGCCGAAGCCAATAGAATGGGGCAATCTGAGAGGAGTTCACGCAATAAATTTCAGCAAACAAGGCAGAACAATAGAGGGGCAAAGGAAGAATAATAGAGAAGCACACAGGCAAGAGGGAGCAACACGGAGAGTGGAAGGTAGAGGAGCACATGGGCAAAACTAGCAACATGAGCATGGGTCGGGGAAAGAAGCACGCAGACGACACAGAGAGTTGGGGCTTTGAAGCACGCAGGCAAGAAAGTGCAACATGGGGTGCAGCGGGGAGAGAAGCACATGGGTGAGATGGAGCAAAACAGAGTATGGGGAGGTAACAGCATACAAGGAGGCATCTGGAAAACACATGCACTCACATGGAGTGCTATAGATAAAAGAAACAAATAGTTCTTAAAAGGCTATAGTGGAAGGTATAAACTCCAGCGCAGTTATAGATATGATAAAGAGGCTGTGATCCAGGGGAAAGGCATACACACGACTGACATGCTGCAACACGTAAAGTCATTGGTAAGCAAGCATGTGAGAGTGACAGTAAAGCCAATCAATAACCCTATTGAAGTCTCAATAAGCCCACAATTAGTCTTTTGCAACCAATTAGCTGCACTGTCTGGAAGGCTTGACCTAAAAATCAGCGGCAAAAAGACTTCCCTTAAATATGGGATGGCATCCCAACACTATGGTCATGATACTCTTGCGTCAGAGCACTTAATGGGAGATGGCTTCGGACTGCAGAGCTGGCTGAGGCTTCATCATTGGAAACATAAGAGCCTTTCCACTAACATAATTGTCCACCCACCATATTTAAATGCAGGTGGACCGCTGGTGTAACAACAGCTGCGACTATGCCGTTTATGCTGTGGTTACACCCCTCCCATGGCCCAACTGAGTAAGGGCCATCAGAGGTTGACCTTTATGCCCACCCACCTAATTTAGATTGGCAGACATACTTGTCAGTTTTCACTGCCCGTCACCTCCAGCAAAACTCTGGCAGTAAGGCACATCAAAAAATGCAAAATGCCTCTCTCGCCATGAGTGATATCTCCCATGACAAGGGAGCAGTGCTTTTTTTCCATTTAAAAAAAATCCCACTTTGGTGTTTTTTTTAAAATAAACCAATGCAACTTTGCCATTGGCTCCGTCATGTTTAACAGAGCAGTACAGAAAATGTACAATACATTGGCAGACACCACCTTGATGGCAATTCCTTTCAATATCTGAAATGTTCCCCGGCTCGAGGGACAGTTTCAAATTTGGTCAATGGGACCTCTACCAAAGCGATGGATAGCCCAACCGCCAATTTTTTTATTAGGGCCTAAGTGTTTGCATTGCCTATAAAGGAGGTAGGGGAATAGTGACCGGAGTGCAAGGGAAACCTGATTTTAACAAATTCTTCATTTTAACCCGATTCTAAAAGAGGCTTCTAAGTCTTTAAACTGCTCCTGATTTATCATTGAGGTGTTGGAGCTTAGGGGTGGGCAGACCTTTTGGAATTTCACTCTGCCGATTTCCGTGGAGTTACATGAAAACTCCACAAGATTCTGCGGAGTTCTACAAGTAGGTGAAAATAGGCACATTGTACTGCTCGTGCTGATTGTTTTGCGCTGGGAACTTGTTCCTTGATGAAAAATCATGGTGAATGGCACCATGCCGTGCGCCAGAGGGTGCTGCAGCACAATTTGGTTTTGCTGTCGCTCAAGTAGATTTTCCATTCAAGGAGCAGATTTCTTAATGCGACTGCCAGCATTTGGAAATATTTGCTGGGTGTTCTCCTAGCATCTGAAAATCATGATGGGGAAGCCAATTCTCGCTTGCACTCACCAACTTAACATTGGCTAGCTGCACATGAGAAATCTCTTGTTGACCTTGAATTTGTGGTTTGCAGTGGAATGTCATTGATCAGATAGCGTCCCTCAAGTTGAGGTAGTAACTGATTCGCAAACAGAAAGCTGTCCCTATCTGACAAAGTCCCTTTTGGACATCTTGTCAGAGTTCTCAAGTGGGACAGACAGTGGTCCAGAGGACCACGACCTTCTCCCCCAATTACACTGTAACCAAAAACATTCTTTTGTACAAGTAGCACCTCTATCTTTAATGGTCATAGGCTCCTTGTAAAAAAATATTTCCTGTTGAGAAAGCAAATGCAGGGGCAAAAATCTGCTGTCCCTTGCTAGCCTCCACTACTACATTAACAGCTGATCATAATGGGTCGCAAAATGCAACTTACCTAATTAACATGTATTAAGGCCTAATTACGAGTGTGGCGGTCCTCAGACCGCGACACTCATGGTGGCTTTTGGACCACCGTGGTTGTGGTGGTCTGACCGCCACCTTACGAGGTTGGCGGGCAGCCTCGCCAACCTACTGCCATCTCTGCCGAGATTAGAGATCCCGACCGGCTGATGACAGGTGCAGGTTGCAATCAGCCAGGGTAGCACTAAATTCAGCGCCACCCTGCTCATTACAACCTGGTTCTCCACCAGCGTTTTCATGGTGGTTTTACCACCATGAAAAGGCTGTCGGAGAACAGGTGCAGAGGGCCACAGAGGAGCCCCTGCCCAGTATCCTCTTAATGCACACTGTCTGCTGTGCTGTGCAGGCAGTGTGCATTACGTGAGTGCTGGTGCCCCCTGCGACGGCAGCATTGCCGGCAGCTCAATTACGAGCCGGCGACAATGCTGCTGCCACTTTCCCGCTGGACTGTCTGGCGGAGACCTTGGTTTCTGCAGTCAGCCCAGCAAGAAAGTTTTAATGAGGCCGGCAGGGAGGTAGCCAGCACAGTGGCAGTCACCCCCTCGGAGTTTGGCGGATGGGTGCTCCCATCTGCCCAACTCATTATCAGGTCCCTACTCTGGATATTTTGTGGCCCTCTGTGAATTGACAATTTAACATGCCCTATTCATAAATAGATCACATTGCAAATTGCTTTCCCATTTGCAAACCAGTCTGTCTACAAATTGCGCATGACTGGTTTGAGAATGGGAATAGAACATCAAGGGCCAGATATAGCAAACGGTTGTTCCCATTCTGTGTCAATGGGAAAATGTGTTCGTACATATGGCCCTAAGTCCTTTGTTCCTCCCTAACCAATCTGCAACAGCTTCAGGGAAAAAACACCGAACATTCTGTACCATGCCGCTTTTGGTGCAAATTGGTCAAAAGCGTCAGGGATTACGAGGGGTGTCAAAACCTGTCACTTAATAATTTACAATGGGTTTTCCTGCAAATATTTCTCATTGTGCACAATTGTGAAACCACTGAAGAAAAGTCCATCATGTTGTAACAGCATTCAGTGGCTTTTATTGGATTGGCTAATTTTCTGCTCTTTTGGTAATGTAAGGGAAAGTTGATTTTCTTCTTTGCATGTGCCAGTACTGTAAATTTTGTAATTCGTCACAATCACTTGATAAACAAAAATAAAAAATAACTCTTTTATGTACTCTTATGTGAATTTGTTGTCTGGCCTCACAAAATATAAGTGGGAACATTCAGGAACTATTAATATATAGTTAGTGAAAAAAGAACGGACTGTGACCACCTAATATCGGGAATTGCACATGCAGCTGCTGATTCAGGGCAGATATTCTAGAAGTACGACTTCCTGTACTTACAAATGGTTTTGTGAATCAGCTCACTGCTCCCCTGTGGGTTACAGCATTCGGCGTGCTACTGAGAACTAAGACAGAGCAGAGCTGCTGAGTCACTCTTTGGTAGGCCAGTAGAGGTGGAGGAACCGCCTCCCCCTGCACTTATGCAATGTGAGAGTTAGCTGGAAAGCACCCCACCACCCGTTAGCAAGATAGTAGGAGCCCTCCGAAGGCAAGGTGGAATGGAAAAGAAATACTACCAGCCCTTTCGAAATTTGTAAAAGGTAAGTGCTTTCTCGCATGTTCTTGGGCACGCCAGGGGAGTAAATGGCATTGTAATTGTGCAACATGGTGGGAGCAAACCCTCCCCTCACAATAATTTCTTCACAGTAACATATGCACACATCTTCAAACATCAATACACAATCAGAAACTCCAACACACACTTGTAGGCACACAAAAACACACGAATCAGACACCCCCAGAAATGTGCACCATCACATACCTGCACAAACAGAATTACACACCTACACAACCTAAATCACACACCCCCACCAACAGAATCACACACCCACACAAACAGAATCACACACCCACACAAATAGAATCACACACCTACATATGCTATCAGATGGCTGTAAAACCACCGTCAGATACCCACACATTCATCAGATATCAACACATAACATCAGATGTCCACATGGCTACCCTCAGACACCTAAAGGCAAAATT
Source organism: Pleurodeles waltl (assembly GCF_031143425.1). Lineage (NCBI taxonomy): Eukaryota > Metazoa > Chordata > Amphibia > Caudata > Salamandridae > Pleurodeles > Pleurodeles waltl. Next base: position 185,185,981 of record NC_090436.1, on the reverse strand, counting down.
TCAAATACGTCCATTTGAGGGGACAGCACAAATGTGCAGCAGAACACAATAGAAGTCACTTGGTAGCTGGGCATTGGTGCAGAGAGCATTTGAGGGCAGTGCAGCTCAACAGAAGACATGGGTATCAGGGCCTGGTTATAGTGAATGGATGCAGGCACCAAAGAGCAGTAGCAGCTCCAGGAGGGCTGCATAGTAGAATTCTTGGAGGGGCACAGCCAGACAGGAGAAGAATTTAGGGGCTCCTCCAGGTGGTAGGCATTAACTACACTACAGAACATGCCACAGACCCCTTTAAGATTTCTGTAGCCTAAACTAAATTCCCTAGGAAATACAAGCTAAACAGGTCTTAATTTTGACTAACAGATTGGCATGGTATACAATTTTTAGAAAGACTGAAAAACTAGGTGTAAAGTTATGCCCTCACCTAATCACACCACGGTAACAATAAACACAGGTTTGGAAAAATATAATTTTGATAAATTTTACTTCTTAAATGCCACATCTTCATTAACACTATCCCCACTTAAGAATTAATTACTAGCCATGTGGAGTACTAAGCAAACACAAGCTGTATGTTATTCATACATGTATAGCTATCATCATCTGTTCATACACAAGGTCAAACAGAAAGGTTCATGTGTCCTCGAAATACTAACACCATTGTATTCGTCGCTTTAGTCACACAAAAAATGGAACACTTTCATTAAAACCACATCTTCTAAACCTCTAAATGGAATTGACATCCCACTTCTACATACCTAGTGCTTTCATTTCTAATCATCGGATTCAAATATTTTATTTAATATATTACACATATTCAATAACAGCAAGGAAACCAAGGTCACCTATAAAACAGCCACATAAGTCCTCTGTTCGGGGAGACTGTAATACCCTTTAAATGACATGAACCTTGACATTTTTAAAAATTATTCCAGCAGAACAAGCTTGTGCCTCTTACCAAACTACGATGGAAAGTCTTACAATTTTGACGAATCCATTTGCTCGTATTCAACTTTCATTGAATATGATATTCATTGAATATGTTCAGTGATAATAATTTGATTTTTATGCAACGTATCTGTCCTTCATTAATTGGCATTCAACATATATACATCCGAAGGGTGGAAGGCGAGGCAGTCTTGTCGGTATTTGAACTTGTGTCTTTCAGGTCACTGCATTTCTTAGTGGCAAGCATGTACAAAGCTGTCCTGCCTCACTGGCCTGAAAAGTCTAGAACAAATTTAGGACAAAATGATGCACTTTTAATTGACAGGGAGGCTAAATGTCATCCTAACCCAACATTCTTCTCTGTTTGAACATTGTATGTTCCACTGTTTATAGACGAACGAAGCCACTCACTTCTTTGCTGAAACATCTGGTTGTTCCTTTTAAAACGTTACATATTAAACATGTTAATTGTGCTCTTTAGTTTACTGGTGTTTGGCACATTGCGGGTACTGGTCGACTGCCTCGAGCAGCAATGGAGCATGTTTTTTTATTTTTCTAAATGGTAGGTCCAAAGTCTTTGCATTGTCTCGGGGTGACTCAAAGTAACACATTGACATTTACGTGGTAGCTCAAGATATTTTGTATAAAATGTCAATGAGGGGGGTGTTACTGAGGTGTTACTTGGGCAGATTAGGACAAACACCCATAGGTTTTCATGCAAAACCTGATCTAAAATAGACAAGGCAAGGTTTGCATCAAAAACTAATGTCTGATTGCAGCATGAGTTAACAAGAAGAAATGTTTCATTACGCCAAAACCACATGCATTGCAGATGTGCTAAAGTGCAAAGCACACCTACTTTGTGAGGGCGCACTATGAGTTTGTGTAGGCATAGGCATTTGTTTTCGAAAGGTGTGCTTTCAGTGCAATTTCTAAGCTGGACACCACACATGGACCTCTGCACCATTGTGTGAGGGGGATGTCTGTGGCTCTGAGGGACCTCATTTTTCCACTCTCACAGAGCAGCCCCGGGATACATTGAATGTTCACCACCTCTTTGTGGTGCACAGTCAGTGCACCTTTGAACATCCTATTTGCTTCTAGGCCTGCATCCGAAATACAGCACTTGTGCATAGGCAAAGTTTTTTCTCATTTACATAGCACCGTGCCCTCATGCAAAGGAGGCAATGCTTCATTGAGACTGCCCTGGCACTAAATCTACGCCAGCTTCACCCATATTCCTGGAGGAGCTGCACAAGCATATGTGGCCCCTTTTGTGATTGCAAGTGGCCAGGGGACGCAAAACATTTGTTGAGCCCCGGCGGGCACTTTTTGTAATATAGCCCCAGGTGTCAAATATCAGTCAGACCTTTATGAAGTCAGAGGTCATGCTCTTCACCAGTTTGCAACTTTCCATTCCATCAGATTTTATATGGAGAAGTTCGGTGAATGCTGGCTGTGGCCCCTGTTCCTTGTGATGGCTCATTTCTCCACATCTGTTATATATATATACAAAATCTTTATTCGACTTTCAACAAGTCATAAAAGACATAACAGTCATAAAAGATCTCCAATTATGATACATACGTTTCAATCTATAATAAAAAGTTGAGTAGGTAAAATAATAGAAAATGTAAAAACACACAACAATAAATCAGTCTAGTGTATCAATAAATAAAAACCCTATCACAATAGATTATAATTCGATCACCTCCCCCATAGATTTCCTTATCTTTAATACAGAACATAAAAAGTTAGCTAAAATTCCGCACATCTCTAAAGAAGATAGTGTCTGGAGACAGGCATAGGCTGTGCGACACTGGGGGAGATTGATTGACCTTAAAAGCGGAACAACTAGGCGCTTCCTCTGGTAGGCGTAAAAATTACAGAATAAAACCACATGGATTGTGGATTGAAGTGTTTTTGCATCGCAGGGACATGGTTTTAACAAGGTGGACTAATCGTTCGTAATTGGAAATGAAACTAGGCGATGAAATGTGTCTAGCCTAAATCTAGTAAGAACGTAATGGTGGCGAGGGAGTACCACATTTGCCAAGTACGGCTGCATGCCCTCAGCCGTCAGAATTATTTGGTTATAAATGACTGTGTTTTTTTTTTTATTCCGCCCCCCAACGTATGTCTTCTAGATAGTTTAGTGCCAAGATACTCAGATCCTTCCTGGATATCTTCCGCAACGAGACTGGGTTTGTATAGTAGTCTTTATTGCCCATTTTTTCAAAGAAGGTCATAATGTATTTTAACCATGGTACCCTTGATGTATATAATGATTTCGTACAGTCGGTCAGGATGGCCTTATTAAAACTGGTGTGTTCCGAAGTCCAGACTTTATGCCATAATAGCAGTGGATGGATCTTTATCAAGTCTGCAATAAAGGGAACCCCGAGTTCCGAGTGTGTGACATACAATGAAGTGCCTTTTGGTACCCTCAACAGATGTCGTAGGAAATCATTTTCCACTGTCTGCACTAGATCACAGTTTGTATGTCCCCAAATTCCTGCCCCGTATGTAACGGCCGGGATACACTTGGCTTTATAGATCTTTATCATGTTAGGTGGTGTCATCCCCCCAAGCCTTTTGGAGAAGAGTCGTAGTGCCATCGTTGTTTTGATCAGGTGCACTCTCTTCGTCTTCCTGCAGTTGGCCCAGGAACCCAGCTTATCAAATGTTATGCCCAAATATAAAAAGGTTTGCGCGATTTCGACCTTGCTATCTAAAATAGTGGTGTTATAAGTCTTGCTGCGCTTCCTTCCGCAGTTCATGATAAAAGTTTTGGAGCGGTTGACAGTAAGTCCCAGCTGTGTCATGTATGTAATGCAGGTTGTTAGGAGTTTCTGGAGAGCTATTGGGGTCCTGGCCCTTAATACTGCGTCGTCTGCGTAAAGTAATGCCGGAACAGGTCGCTTATCTATTTGGGGTACATCTTTACACCTAGTGGCCAATTCTTTGTCTAGATTATTTATATACATTGAAAACAGGAACGGAACGAGAACTCAGCCTTGGCGCACTCCTCTGTGTAGACCAAAGGGGCGAGTACATTCCCCTTTTAGGCCATACCTCACTCTTGCTCTGCACCCTGTGTACATTTCGCGAATAAATTGAATTAAGGCCAGTTCCACCTCCATGCTATTTAAAATGTCCCACAATTTATCATGGATTACACAGTCGAAAGCTGATGATAAGTCAATAAAGGCCAGGTACAGATTGCCTGCTCTAATCTTAGTATACTTTCCAATAATGAGACTTAAATTTAAACTTTGTTCCACTATTCCGATTCCTTTCCGGAATCCATACTGGACCGGGGATAAAACGTTCTTTTCCTCTGCCCATGTTTGCAGCCTATTCAGAATTATTCTCCCTGCTAGTTTAGCTGTTGTGTCCAGCAGGGAGATTGGCCTGTAGCAGGCTGGATTAAGGCGGTCACCCTTTTTATATATTGGAATTATGTTGGAGACTCTCCAAGATGGTAGGGCTCCGCATGTGCAGATAGCCCTCAGTGTCTGCGTCAGTACAGGCCCCCACAGCTCAATATTGGCCTTAAATATATCGATCGGAACGCCATCAGGGCCTGGCGCTTTCCCTGATTTGCTTTCTATTATAGCTTCCTCTACCTCCTGAAGGCTAAATTGGGGGGTTATAACTAGGCGCGGACCTTCCTGTGAATCGTGGTCATGTGTATGGTCTAATATGTCACTCGTCAGTGAATATATATTAGAGAAATGTGCTACCCAGTCTTCTTCGGAGATGGCGATTTCCATCCTAGGATGTCTCTGTCCCCTAACGCGGGGGAATTTATTGTCTGCCAGAAGAGTATATTATCTTTCTTACGACTTGCTATATGGAGGGTTTCCCACAAGTTTGTTTTTATAGTCAATTTCCTTTCCTTTATTGCTGTCTTATATTCCTGTCTTCGTTTACGTATGTCACTCAAGCACCTTTTTGGGGCAATTAGGGCCTTTTTCAGTCTCTTATGTGCTTGAGTGCAGTTATGGTCAAACCATCCGCACGTCCTTTTTTTCCCTGCCTTATTGCATCTAATAGTGAGGGCTTCTTTTATGGTTTGAGTAATCATCGTAAACGCACTTAGACATTGTCCTGGATGTGGGTTCTCTCTTAAACAGTCTGCGAAAGCATGTTTACATTAGCATATTACCTGTTTTAAAAAAGACTTAGGGTCTGTCTGCGACCACTTCATAGTGTATCCATTACGCGGCACCAGTTCAATATCATCTACCAGTGTAATACTATCTTCCCTAGCTGCTAAAAGGGGGGATAGTAGGAGATTCATGCTCTGGGGGTAGTGATCACTAATTGCGATGTCGTGCAGGGTATAGTTTGTAAGATAGTGTGCGAAGTGAGTAGACATTAGGACATAATCGATCACTGTATTTACGCCCCTTCCGTTATTCGTTGGTTTAAACTGTGGTTCGTCCAAAAATAATTCATTTACAAAGGATAGGTTATAGGTTTGAGCCAGTAAATTCATTTCATCTCCTTGAGTGTTGTGAGAGAAGTGGAGGCTTGCACCTATGCCTTCCGAGTCCCAACTACATATCTTATCTGAAATTTCTTTACACGGATGGACGTTAAAATCACCACCCCATATCAATAGGATCTCACGGTTATTTTTTCCACATATTTTTTTTAAGTCATTTCCCATTTCCACAAGAATGTTGGAAAATTCTCCTGGAGCAACGGTATTATAAAAATTAATAATGACCAGGTGGGTCTTGTGATCTAAGTCACTCTCTATCATTTGGTAGTATGGACTCGTGAATTGCATCACTAAATTCTGTAAGGACAACTTATTAGAGATATATGTACACAGTCCCCCTTTAGGTCTACCATACCTGGACTGCTCAGCAGGAGTGTGGAATGTTTTGTAGCCGTTTAAATGGGCAGGGGTTAAAAGCCATGTCTCTTGTAGACAAACACATAGATAATCTTCTAAAAAATTAGCCCAGATCTCGTTGCCTAACTTATTTGCTAGACCTGCAATATTCCAAAATAGTAAGACTATTTCAGGTTTCTGGTTAGGATTCTGTTTAAAATTACAGGGCTGGTTCTTTGGGGAAGGAGGGGGGATATTGCCCATAGTGGTATTTGGTATATTACTAGATTCATCATCGCACTGGCTTAGATGAAGTAATATCTCATTCCTTATAGAAACCGTTGTATGTGATGTACCTTCCTTTTGTAGTTCCGTCCCTGATCTATGTATTATCTGTGCTTCTCTATCATGGAGAGCTAACTGTTTCATATTGAGTCAATCTATATTTTCCGGCGTTGAAAGAGGATAGAATCTATTGCACATTATAGACAAGTCTGGGCTGGATGAGGATGCTACAGCTCGCTGTGAGCAGGTGGAGTTGTTCCCCTCTGGTCTTTGATAAAAATATCCCAGGGGTAATAGCGAGATTCCTTGTAAGGTAGCTTGTCTGGCTCCTAAGTCATGAATAATCCTATTCAATAAATTTGGTGAGCCAAAAGAAAGGACCACACAGTCTCCCGTCAGCGCTTTCCTGCTGATTCCTATCCATTTAATTCTTCTGACTATTTTTATATCATCAAAAAGAGTCCTCACCATTCCAGGGCTCATTCGGGCCCCGATCCAATTGAGGGCCTTGTTTCTCAAGGCCGTCCAGGTTTCTCGTTGTTGGCCATCTATCGGTGGGACATTAGCCAAGACCACAACATATGGTGTAGCCTCCGGGGGAAGATGTAACAGGTCACTAGGGAGGTAAGCGAGATTCGGGGATCTAGGCCTGCTATTTGTATTTCTCCCTGGATTTAAATAGGGATAGGTATTCGCTGCCCTGCGCATAGCACTACTCGCTGTCTTGCATAAGGTGGGATTTAGAACTTTTTTATCTGAAGAAAGATTATGCGGTAAAAATGGGGGTTGGTTATATTGGTTCATAGAAGGAGCTATTGGGTGAGATTGGGGCTCATTCTGGAAGTTAACGTTCCGATGTATACTAATTGGCCTGTTAGACGGAATAGATTGTGTGTTGTTCTCGTGTTCTGAGGACTGCAATGTATTTCTGGGGTCCTTGCTTGTAAAATGCGTGTCTTCCCGTTGTAAGGACTTTATTGTTTCAAGGCCTGCCTCAAGACTAGACTCCACCCCCTTTAGGCGCTCCGACATTGAGTCCAGAGTGGCTCAGATAGATAATTTCAATGAGTTTACTATCTCGTGGAGATTTATGAGGAGTGATCGAATAGTGTCTCCTGCTAAGGTTGAGGGTTTCTTCCGGGTTAGTTTTTTTGAATGTTTTTTAATTGGAGTAGTTATTAAGTCTATCACTGGCGTTTTTTTGGGGGTCTTGTCCACCAGGCCCGTCTCCGGTTTCCTTGGTCGCTTAGCAACAGGGGATATTTCATCCATGGAATAGATTATGTTCGAAGAGTCTTTAATACTGCCGTTTGTCCCCAAGTTCACTAGATGGGGAATTATGTTGTGGTAGTACAGACCCTAATGAATCACGAGATTGCTCTTTAGATAGTGACATTTTCCCTTCAACAGTAGCAATTTGCTTATCTATCATTCCCATCGCCCCAGAGATGTATTTTAATATAGATGAACTGTCTTTTAAATTTGTTGAGGTGTTTGGTTTTGAGTGCTTCCTTTTGTCCATATTTTACGTAGTGGCCGGTAACTCAGAGAGCTGTATTCGTATGTATTCGTATGTCTGAAGCAATTTCCCTTAATACGAAGGAGAAAAAGGGCTCTAATCACTAGGGGACCAGCTTAAAGCACAAAGATAAAGAGGGGGGGCCCAGCCCAGCCTCTTCCCGTCAATATCAGGTGAGGGACAGAGTGTTCCTTCGTGAAATGGGCCTTACCGCCAGTCTAGTTAAAAAGTTGAATTTAGAGGGCTACTGCCCCTTCAGCAAAACACAACGCGACAGTTGAAAGAGAAGGTTGAAAGGAAAGGGAGCAAACAAATCGTCACAGTACCTTCAGGCAGCCCTATGCTCGTAGGTAGGTATCTAGTCCAGAGGTTTTTTGGAGAAATGTCAGGGGGGTGGCCCTGCCCTGCCTCTTCCTGGCAATGACGGACAAGGACGGGCCCGCCCTTGGCCCGGGCTTCGCCCGCGCGCGTCCCGCGACGGCGGGAGCGCTAATCAGATTTAAAGGGCTCCTGCCCCACTGGTCTCCTTCTCAGCGCTTCCCGCGACGGCAGGAGCGCTAATCAGATTTAAAGGGCTCCTGCCCCACTGTTCTCCTTCCCAGCGCTTCCCGCGACGGCGGGAGCGCGATTTCGAAATTAAAGGGCTCCTGCCCCACTGGTCTCCTTCTCAGCGCTTCCCGCAACGGCGGGAGCGCTAATCAGATTTAAAGGGCTCCTGCCCCACTGTTCTCCTTCTCAGCGCTTCCCGCGACGGCGGGAGCGCGATTTCGAAATTAAAGGGCTCCTGCCCCACTGGTCTCCTTCTCAGCGCTTCTCGCGACGGCGGGAACGCTAATCAGATTTAAAGGGCTCCTGCCCCACTGTTCTCCTTCTCAGCACTTCCCGCGACAGCGGGAGCGCGATTTTTAAATTAAAGGGCTCCTGCCCCACTGGTCTCCTTCTCAGCGCTTCCCGCGACGGCGGGAGCGCTAATCAGATTTAAAGGGCTCCTGCCCCACTGTTCTCCTTCTCAGCGCTTCCTGCAACGGCGAGAGCGCGATTTCGAAATTAAAGGGCTCCTGCCCCACTGGTCTCCTTCTCAGTGCTTCCCCATCTGTTACTCATGCCATCATACGTACATAGGTATGTTCTGAACAACAGAATGAAAAGTCAAACTAGAAATGAAGATATTTCAGAGAAACAACAAAGAGAGAGGTAAGGTTATCAATGGCTGGTGATTGGTGGAAGAAGAGTTTGTTGTGGGCATACCAATGATTTTGATGTTGTATTATAGGACAAACTATATTTGTACTATATTTGTACTATTGAGAGGCAACTTACCTGTTACCAAGTTGAAGCCAATCTGGCATGGATGATGTTGATCACAGAGTGCACTTAAAGGAGGGTACAGTACTGTAACAGGGTTACCGGCTTCCTCATCTTCAAGTCGATGATTGGGCCGACAGGAGAGTGCCCCGGGGGCACTCTGGAGAGTGCTCTGTGCTTACGTAAGCATGTCCACCAGGAAGAAGAGGAGACATGCGGCACGGCAACAAGAGAGGAGGACGACATACAGTAGTGGGAAGAGGAAGCAAGAACGAAGACCGAGGACTGAAGAACAAAACGCTTAAAGTCCCAGAGGGGATCCGCTCAGCGACGGAGGAAGGTGAGGACCACACGAACGAGGGAGCCCTGAGAAGAGGCAGTATCCCAGTTCTGGACGCGACAGCCTGCCACATCCCAGGAGGGACGTGGCTAATGCATGTACGTCCCTGCATACTGGGCTCAGCCACAAACTTCCTAAGAAGGACTCGGGAAGAGGGAGGTGGGGAGAAAAGAGAGGGAGGGGAAGGGAAAACCTCACCATAAGTCCCAATACGAAATAAGGGACTATTGCAAAAAGCCTGGTTCGCCCACATAAATGCATGCCTGAAATATTGTTTCGATTAAGAGACCACATTTTTCTTTTATTATTTTTTTCTTTTATTTTTCTGATTCACTTCTCACAAGTACACTCTTAAAAGAACATTACATAGAAAAACAAAAGGGGAATCACAGTGTGTTCACCCATAGTCACCACCCCTCACTCTTCCACCCCGATAGGACAAAATGAATATCAGATACATAAACCACTTACCTCCTACCGTTCTGTCCTTCGCTTTTCCTACATCCTCTGGAACTGTGTCACCGGGACCCTGATCCACACCTACAAAGGGAAACCAGTGACAATTAAAAGACAAGATCATTGGGAGAGAAAGTAGAAGGAGAAAAGGAAAAGAGACCAGGTGAAAGGTTCCAAAGGACAGAAAAAGAGTTAAAGACAAACTGTTAAGAGATCCATTAAAAGAAGAATCATAATTAATAAAAATAAAAGAGAACCCATATTACCATCGTATCTCAAGATTCATCCGGAGTTTTTATTTTTATTTTGTTGTTTTGATCATTACAAAAAGGAGAGAAATGAAGGGCATCCCATCTAACCCACCACATATTGGTGTCAGAAGTGGGATAAATTCCCTACCAGGAAGAGGGAATATGGAGGCAAAACCCTCCCTAGAAGACATGATTAACCAACTTTCCGAAGGACAAAGACATTTACAAATAATCTGGGAATAACAGCTACGGGAAGCCAGGAATGATAGAGAAACACTGCAAAATGCATTGAAAAGTCAGGCTACTATAATAGCAAACAATCAGCTGGTCCATGAGAAAGCTATACAAAAACTGACCGGTACCATAGCCACCACCCGGGTCCATCCCAATGTACCCAGTTCTCTATTACAGAAATTTCAAGAAGGGGAAGATCCCAATGCCTTTTTTACTAATTTTGAGAGGGTGAACAGGCCACAAGATAGATGGGGACAATATGTGGCACCTCTATTGATTTGAACATTACAAGCCGCCTATCAAGCAGTAAATCCAGGGGGAAGAACTCCATGTGGGGATATAAAGAAGGCCATTCTGGAACTAGTAGGGTTTGACACCAAGTATTATCGCATAAAGTTTTGGAAGACAAAATGGATCCCAATGGAAAATCCCCAAGCTTTGTACTATAGCGTACAAGATTTTGGTCTAAAATGGTTGAGTCCCATCGGTACAAACAGGGAGGAAGTAATACAGATAATCTTACTGGAACAGTTCTTAGAAGCCCTACCACTTCAAATCTGCAATTGGATTAAACAACACCCTAATTTCACGAAGACATCGGCCATAGATTGAGCATGTGCTTTTCACTGAGCTCCCATTTTTAGAATAGCTCCCCTAAAAGGACAGCCCATTGGAGGAAGGTCAGTTGCTTCTTCTCCCAAGCCCCGACCATTGAAAAGTCCTGAGGATAGTTCTAGTTTCCGTTTTACAGAAAAGGAACCTAATCAAACACCACAATGTTATCATTGTACAGAGTAGGGTCATATTGCACGCAACTGTCCCCACAGTTTACCCAAACCTGAACCAATGGAAATAGGAATAACCAGAGGTAGGGTACTATGTATAGCCTGAAGCATTTCCCAATATGCTAAAGAATCATTAGTGAATAACAAACCCACTAAGGTGCTGGTTATTCTAGTCAGTCGGTGATTAGAGCTGAACTACTGACAAAGGAACAATGGAGACAGGATGAATCAGTAGCCATTTGTTGTATCCATGGGGACACGAAACAATACAGAATAGCGGAGATCCTTATAAAATAGAGGGGAAGGGAAAAAAACCCTCATATTAGGTCTAGTACCTCATCTAATTGAGGATGCCATCATAGAAACTGACTATATTGAATTTCCTGACCTATTAGACACCGTAAGCGGAAATCATAGGGCTGACCCCTGGATCAAGGATGCTCCATTTTCTCAGGTCACCATCAGTCCGGGTAAGGGAAAACTAAAATTAAGCAGACAAGACAAAAGAGAACAGCGAGAAATGTATTGCAGTACTGATAGATCTGAGTCTTTTCCTTTATCCCCGACAGAAAAAAACGTTTTGTCAACTCCACCACACTTCCGGGTCAGTCAAAGGGAAGATCCCGCACTACATTTAGCCCATGGGAAAGAAGGGGAAGGACATTATGGGAGGGAAAAAACTGAGGAGTATCTTCTCCAATGTTTCTACTGGCCTGGGTTTTTTTCTGACATACAAAAGTTCTGTGCACAATGCCCAAAGTGTCAAGTTGCTAACCTAGGAACGACCCGAAAAGCACAACTCTACCCCTTACCGGTTATTGATGTCCCTTTTTCCAGGGTTGGTATGGATCTAGTGGGACCTTTAACCCCCTCATCTCAGGGGTACATGTACATCTTAGTTCTTGTGGATTATGCAACACGATATCCCAAGCCATTCCTCCTACAACTAAGCCCACCAAAAGTGTGGCACATGCCTTGATTGGTTTTTTTTTTCTCGGGTAGGATTCCCAAAAGAATTGTTGACAGATCGGGGTACTCCATTTATGTCTCTCCTCATGTCCAAAATATGCCAAATATTTGGGGTGAAACACATTCGCACCTCTGTCAGTCATCCTCAAACAGACGGATTGGTAGAAAGATACAATCGTACCATCAAAACACTCCTAAAGAAGACAATATCAGACTCAGGAAGGGATTGGGACAAAGAAGTTACCTTTAGTATTATACGCTATTCGTACCCACGTTCAGGCTTCAATAGTCCATTTGAATTAGTGTTTGGTAGACAACCCGAGCCCTTTTAGACATGGCTGCTGAGAAATGGGAGGAGAAAGAGACAGATTGTAAAAATATCCTGGATTATACTCAACAGTTGAAGGACCATATACAAACTTTATGGGATGATGTCGGAATACACTTAGAAGAGGCTCAAGAAAGGCAAAAGAAGTATTATAACGTAGGTACCACCTTAAGGGAACTAAAAAAAAGGGGATAAAGTATTAGTTCTTTTGCCCAGTTCCGAGAATAAATTACTGGCTAAATAGCAAGGTCCTTTTGAAAAACTCGAGAAAGTAAACCCCGTTACCTACCGACTAAAAACTTCAGAATCACCAAAGAAAACCCAAATATAGCACATCAATTTACTAAACAAATGGGAAGAGTATGATCACCAGATCCCTACTGTAGATTCCATCTTACTCGTGAATAACAGAAAACCGCTTGAGATAACTATGTCCTCAACCAGATGACTTGCGCGAATGGATGCCCCACATTAATCTTGACCTACCTAATAAACCCAGACCTCAACTAATCGAGATGTTACAACAGATCAGAAAACTCTTTTCAATAACTCCTGGAAGGACCCCTTTGATACAGCACAGGATTATCACCAAAGAAGGGAAAGTCGTCCGTTAGAAACCCTACTGCATACCAGAAGCTCGTAGGAAAGTGGTTGAACAGGAAGTAAAGAACATGCCAAACATGGGCATAATCAAACCCTCCACAAGTTCACGGTGTTCCCCAGTAGTTTTAGTTCTGAAACCCAATGGAACAATCTGTGTTTGTATTGACTTTTGACAACTTAACACCAAGCTGGATTTTGACACCTATCCGATACCAAGAGTGGATGAATTCATTGAACAATTAGGAAAAGCACAATACCTGTCCACACTAGATCTCACAAAGGGGTATAGGCAAATACCTCTAAATCCACAAGATAAGGAGAAAACAGCATTTTCTACACCATCAGGCTTATATCAGTTTACTGTACTCCTGTTAGGCTTACACGGAGCCCTTGCCACCTTCCAGCGTTTAATGGACAAAAAATTAAGACCCCATATGGGTTATGCTGCAGCTTATTTAGATGACATTATCATTTATAGTGTGACATGGGAACAGCATTCACTACATTTATCTAAGGTATTCCACACTCTATTAGAAGCAGGGTTAACGGACAATCTAGAAAAATGTAAATTGGCAAGGAACTCTATTGCGTACCTCGGATACCATATAGAAAGAGGACAGATATGACCTCAACTCGACAAGGTCGAGGCTATCACTAAAATGCCCCCCACTAAAAAAAAAAAGAAGTACGATCATTTTTGGGAATGGTTGGATATTATGGCCATTTAATTCCAAATTATTCCACCCTCGCAGCCTCTTTAACTAATCTTCTAAAAAAAAGAGCAAACTAATAAATTCAGTGGGTTAACTACATCCCAAATCATAGCTGCTTCAGTTGTCAGTCTGAAACCACATAAGAGAAGTTTGCCCATTGTAATGGAACTCTTTATGTGTTCTTGTATTAGTATGCGTCAGAAGACACTTCGCGCCCTCCATATTACACTTGCGTTTTATAGGGGACAACTCCAATCTACTCCTATTATTCACTGCAAATGAATTCTGAATCATAAAAACTCATCCATTAGATCGGGTGGCAGCCGAGACTTGAAATAGAACCTTGGGCCCTACCTTGTGAATGAAGCTACTTATGGTATACTGCATATTTATCATTCCTTTAGATTACAAATGTCTTCAAGATAAGATATTTGGGCTAGTTGTGCCACACTTGCTGACTTAGAGCTTCTAAAAGTTATTCAGCAACTACCTGCTCCACCTCTTTGTATAAATAACCCTCAAGCCTCTAGCTCCCGCAAGTGAAGCTGGTAGGCTTTCAAGTGAATCTCTTTTACGTGGTTTCTTAGAATAGTGCCCTCAGTAAAGGGGCATCTTTTTGGGCTAAGATTACCCAGCCTTTTCACCCATCACCCTTCTTTCAATGCATTTGTTTTATTGTGCTTTATGCAGACAGAGAGGGTTTCAGAGCACACTCCCCACGTTCAGTTGATTAGCATTTGCCTACCTCTGAACTCACTCAGTTGGACTATGTACCCTCCTTGGACAAGCAAAATGGCTCCCACTGACGTCAATGAGATTACCCCCCCCCCCCCCCCGGGAAACCCCCTCACCCTCTATGAGATATTTAACATCCATTGACTTCAATGGGCCCACCCTCCAAAACTACTTCTTCTTGCATTGGGTGAGTGAAAGAAGTGGCATGCCCTAGTAGACACATTTACGTAATGTGAAGCTGTGACTTGGACCCTGAGCATCCTGCCTGCAAGCACTGTTGCGTTAGCAGGTCAGGCAGACCTCCTGCAACCATCCTTCCATGAAGCTTGATACATCCAAGTGCATGAAGAACAGGGTGATTTCTATTGGAAGGCCATCCTGGGGTGACCTTGCAGTACTGAGCTTGTTTGACTGGTGATTATGATCACGAGACTCTAATGTGCATGCCTACACATTACTTACACATGAAATCAAATCAGCACTCACCGCATAGAACAAAGATGTCAGGGAGAAGATGTATTGCTTACATTGCTCAGGCCAATTAAATAAAGTCATATATTGTTACCAGTTTTTGCAATCTCAACAGTGAAGTATTTATAGATTCTGTGATCCATTGTGTAAGATAGTGTAATTACTCATTACTCTTGGAGGGAGAAGTGTTGATATGTAATGACCACTGAATCTGCTTTATTATTGCAAGGTTTCTGTTTTCCATCTGTTGTAAAAAGAACATATTTTCAGAATGTTTGCATTGGCTTTCATTCTCAGTTCCTGTTACTCCACGCTTCAGTATGTGAATGACAGTGTCATAGTCTTTCTTTGTGTCGTGGCATTAGCAAAGCCAGAGATGTCCAGAATAAGTTAATTTATTTACCAAACTTGATCATCAACGAGGCCAGTCTTAGGAAAAATAATATGTTTTCATTTATATTTCGAATGACATGTCCTTCATCTGTTCCACATTTTAGCTCGGTCAAGAGTTATCTGTGTTTGGTTCACTTTTCATTAAAAAATACGGTACAAAAAAGTCGAAAAGTATTCCATGTTTGCAATGATTGGGATACATTTTTGTTAGAGAATGATTTATATATCTAGAAGTCCATCCGTGGCTGTTTTCGAAGACTACAACTCCTGCCGTTTTAGGTGAATTAACCGTGACTTTTTTTTTTTTTTAACCTTTGTTGTTTTTGTCACTCACAAAATTTGAGGCAGGGAAGGTTATGTGGCAAATTGCTGCCTCGTTAGCAGGCTCTACGGGTCACATCTCCTGACTAAGGCCCATATTTATACTTTTTTAGTGCGGCATTTGTGCCGCTTTTTTACGCAAAAGCGGCACACACTTACCAAATACAATTGTATTTTGTAAGTGTGCGCCGCTTTTGTTTAAAAAAATGATGCAAATGCGGCGCTAAAAAAGTATAAATATGGACCTAGGTATGTAGGTATGGGTGGGGCTGTTTAAATGTATTATCTAGTAAATGGTTGGGTAGGGGTGCTTTCAGTAAGGTAGGGTGAGGTGTTAGTCGGATTTCACCTAGGATTTTTACATGCACACACAGGCTAATACACACACACGCATGCATACACACACACACTCTCTGTTTGAAGTTCCTACAAAAGTTGGTTATTTTACAAAAAAAATTGTTTTAAGTACCACTAACATTCCGCACTGCTTTCCCATTACACTGCGCCTCAAGCCCCTCTCATGTCCTGTTTCTCAGATAATGTATTCTACTATGAAGTTCAAGTGTGATTGGTGGCAAATCTGAAGCTCACCCCCTCCAATCTTACTGACCAAGATACGCCCCTACTTCTGACTGATGTTGCCTGCCGGCTAAAAGCACCATAGAAATAACACCCTCACCCCATTGTGGGTCGGCTGCCTGCCAGTATATCAGACAACAAAAACAATACTTGACTAAAGATGCTTTACTCTTACTGCAGCCCTAATTCGGCACCTCACAGACGTTGCTTCCTTTCAATGGCTTTGACCCTAACTCTGATTAGACTGTGCTGTACTGCCACATACATTTACAAGGATTTTACAGCAATTGTTTTGCTTCCTGCAAGTGCTTTTCAGTCTCAGGCAATCATGAACAGCTTTTTAATGTCCATGAATTTACTTCTTACTACTTGAAAATAATTTTACTTTACCACACTAGACTAACTACCTGTCGTGTACATTTGATTATAGCCACTGCTTAGGGCTATACTGGTTGTGAAAGGCCCTGAACCTGAGTGTTGTGCAGGAAAGGACCTTTAATAAACAATATAGCCCAAGGCAGAAGGGCTATCTTGGTATTAGAACATTCTAATAACTGAGGGTAGAATGTTCTAAATTAAAAAGGAAGAATCAGAAAGTTTGGAATGGTGGAGCAGAAGGCTTGTCCTTGCCATTGTTGACCAAGAGCCACTTCATTGTTTTCATTGGAGCTCCCAACATTCCAATGTTTTAATATAGCCTTAGAGCCCGTATAGCTAGCGGGCTATACTGGCCATTAAAGGCCCGCTGCAGTGTTTCGGCTCGGGCCTTTAACAAGGCATGTGGATTGTTATACTGATATGGACCAAAATCTGACTATAGTTGTGCGAGTGCTGTATCATGTTTTGTAGCTGATATGGTTTATAGCCAGAAGTAGCTTGTCTTGCTGATTGTGAGACACTCGCTCTCTGAATTACTTCTCAGAACAGTAAGTGCCATTATCCCACCATTTGATGGCACCACTGAAAGTGTATGTGTGTAGTGTACATCAATCTGCCCATGGGTATACTATTTAATCCTGTTTGGTTGTTTTGTACTGGCACATCTGTTTTTCTCAAGCCCACCCTAAGAGAGTTCAGCAATCAGTGCCAGAGCCTAGTGGACTAAGTATAAACTGACAAACATATTGGGGCCAATTCACAAAAACATTTATGAATATGAAAAATAGTACTACAGGAGTACTTTCTTATATACTATGAAATCTCAGCCCAAAAAGTCAAATTCCTTATTAGTAAAAGCACAAGGAGGACACAATTTTTTCTAATTCTACTTTCTGTTTATGAGTATTCCAAAATATTCCTATTTTAATTGTTTTTAGTCCAAATCATTATCTAAGAGTATGTCAAAGGAATCTACAGATGTATTACTATGTAAACTCTAAGAGGCCTCTGTGAATAGTTTCCTCACAATCCATTTGGCCAAAATAGTTTTTTGCTGGATTAAAATCAGGTTAAATTCATCAAATTCAAACATGTGAAAATCATTTGCTAAAATGTATTCATTAGTTGCAAGACGTCAGTCAGGATTTATTGGACTACATTTTTGCCCAAATCACAGGGTTTTTTCTGCAGTTCAACCCACGTTTCCACCAGTAAGGTCTGCATTTTCACCTTAATGCTAATGTTAATTTGGCAGACATTCTATCAGTCTAGAATCCACTGGTTTAGGTGTAAACATACATATGGAAATTTGTAATTCCCTTCTGTTTTCATGCATGGGTGATGATATTTTTGTGCCTTAAAAATAGTTGATTTAACTTTAGTTACTCTAATTTCAATTATCTTAACTGTCTGATAAAGTAGAACATGATAGCTTCAAGAACCTCTTTTATTTCCATTGATGTAAGTGAATAAACAAGTTATCACACATTCAATGCTAAGCTGGAGTGGGCTGTCATTCCTCCAGACATCTCCCTGGTGGGCTTGAGCTCTTGGAGGCCAATTTGGAAAGCACCCAGCCTCTCCTGTTACTTTCCCCAACTCCTCTAGCTAATTGCAGCAGTCATAGGATGCTTCAAGAGAGAGATAGAGTGAAAGAGATGGATGGAGAAGAAAGGCAGAGAGAAAGTGGTATGAGAGGGAAAAGGTAGGGAGAGGGTAGAGATGGGTTGGATGGATAGAAAGTGGTAGATCATGCAAGGAGCATGGAGCTGGCCTAGTTTTAGCATTTTTGTCAGGGCTGCTTTTGGTTGCCCAATGAGCTCTGAGTCACATTAGGACACAGACATTTCCTCTTTCCCAGGGGAACTTTAAGGATTTTGGGGGCCTGGGCCAAACATATTTTGAGGACCTCTCTTCGGAATAGCTTTAATTTTATGATCCAGTTTCAGCTCTTTCATGCCTTCTTAGGCCAGGTCACTGACAGTGCACAAACACACTATTCAAATTCTGGATATGTTTACATCTAATATTCAGGGATAGTGATGTATTGTAATGTAGCAGCAGCTCACTAATATTACTGAAAATAATCTCTGTGACACCCTCCCATTCTCATATGCAGGTCCTGTTTTGATGTAAAATAAACTTTTTTTTATAGATGTTGCATGAAACATAAACATACATTTCTCTGCAAAATGTTTATTATAGACTCCCCCTGCCCCAAGCACAAGTCCTTTTCTCCTGAAGGCTACTAAAAACTAAAATGTGTTGATTTTTTCCCGAGTAACATGGCGTGGCTGAGGGACTTCAGCACCTCCGAGTCGGAAACGAGAGCACATTATTCTAAGCATCAAGTTGTGGCTTTGTGGTGACAAAGCTGAGAAATAAGGAATGACTAGGGTCACATTGGGTAATAGATAATGCCTTTTTTCCTAAACTTTGGCAGGTACATGAACCGTAAGAATGAAAACTGTGGCATGGTTTTGGTGTTTATATACAGCGTTCCACATTCCTTGTGGGTTCTAAAACGTGATGTCAGAGCACTCAGATATCTAACATAGCGCACACTGACATCATTAGCCTGATCTACGTCTAGCCCCAGTGCCAATAGTTTGCTGCTATCAGTTCCTAACTTGAATAAAACTATCCATTAAAAGCTGCTGTGATGTAACAGCTTCTCTCACAATTTACTCAGAATTTACTCAAAGAGTGATGAAGGATTACTTAGAAACCATGGCCAAATATATTGCTGTCGTACTGTAATAAAGGCAGAGTGTCTGAATATACAACAGCATTCTTTATTTCAAAATAACCAGCATATATTTGCTACCAGAAACATTATTGGTAGTCCTGGTAAACGTATGGTTGCTTAAGAAATAGCTTTATTAGTTAACTAAATAATCCAATCCCTGTAGTCCTAGTTAAGCAATAAGAGATCACTTAGCTGAGAATTTCATGTGTTGAATGAAAAAGTATTAGTTTTTAGGACAGGAAATCCAACCATGAGCAAGTGGCTCTATCAACACAGATTGTCTTAGTCAGATGGAATTTAGAATGGGACGAGGCAGCTGGTAAAGCAGAAATTCTGTAAGACATATTGTTTTACAATAAGGTAGAGAATTAGAGCTCGGGGTGGCAGGCACTGTGAGATGAAGAAACAGTGACTATCAAAGTGCAGGCGACCAGCTCTGTAGGAAAAACCTCTAGAGACGAATTCTAGAAATGCTCATAAATGCAATTTACACATTCAAAGATGTTCATCTTTGTCTACATTTTATGTAGGTGGAGTAGAGGAATGGAAGGTACAGTATGGGGAATTGTTTACATCTGAATGTTAAAATAAGCAAATGAACTGCAGCTCCAACAGTATACCTGCAATTTTTGTGCACACATAGGATCTTAGTATGAGTAGACAAGAAATCTGGTCAGAAATTACTGTATCTTTAATATCCGGATGTTGATTTGTTCCCTCCATTACACATTTTCTCACAAAGGAAATCAGCGTTTTCACACAGTCATATTCTTTTCCCCCATATACGACACACCTTTAACAGTGACCATTTCACCAGGTTTTACCAAGCAAAATGTGATTGAGTAAATAATAGCAGAGCTGTTGCTTTTCCAGCAAAAAACTCACAGCGGCGGCTGGGGGACTGACAGCCACAGAGAGGAGTGGTAGGTGCAGTCCCCTCAGTGCGCATGTGTGCTTGGCCGGCCGTCTCAGGACAGCCAAACACACATGCGCACTGAGGTCTCTCCAACCCGGCAACACAGCAGGGACAGGCTCCCAGTCTGCCAGAGAGCGCAAAGCCAGGGTGCTTAGGCCAGTCCTGATGCTGATTTCATGCTGCCAGCAGCATGAGAACAGCATCAGGATTGGTCACAGGGCAGGCTGGGAGCCTGTGCCTGCCTGCAGTGCAATGGAGAGCAGAAGAACGGCGGTGTGGCAGGGTTAAGGTAAGCTTTATTTAAATTATTTTTTATAGTTTTTTTGTGCTAAGGAAATGACGCACAGCAGCACAGGCAATTGCTCATGCTTGCTAAATGTGCTCTTGCTGTAGGATTTTTTCCTCAAAATGACTCGAGTGGGCATAATCACATTATTATTGGTAATTCTGCATCAAAAAGCAATGCAGAAGTGTCAAAATACTCCGATTACTTTGGCATAATTGAAATTTTTGCCATGCCTATTTCCCATGTCAATAGCCTTTATACTATGAAATAATAATAGCAACTATGAAAAATGTTTATTGGTTCACATTATGAAAACGCTACAGAGAAATGCCAATAAGACAAATGCATTTAGCAAATGAACATTATAGGTTTTAGGATGAAGGTCCTGCAGGGATTGTGAAAGTCAAGCTGCCTCTGTAAAATTTTTGGTCATACAATTTTTGGTCAACACTCTACATTTTTCCCCCAATTAGCTCAAATTTATGGCAAGACCCGGAGGCTAACATTAAGCAATATCCTTTATTGCCACTAATCACAGCAGTTCCTTTACAGAACATAGAACATTCAACACCAATTTAATAAACGCACAGAACCCCCAACCTTCAGCCTCCTTTTTGGTGCTGCTCCTGCACTTAGGTACGTATGTGTATGATGTGTGATATGTTTTAGTTGTATGTGTCTAATGCCATGTTTTATTATTATGATTGTGTACATGTTGTGAAAATGTACTGTTTAATGTGTTTATTAGATTACTTAGTTTAATATTAGTTGTAAATGCAGATTGTTTTTTAAATGTTTATATTTACGGCCTAGTAAATGTAAAGAATTCTTATTGGAATAAATGGCCCTCATGACAACCCTGGCAGTCGGAGATATAGTGGCGGTAATACCGCCAACAGGCCGTCAGTAATAAATATGAAATAATGACCACGGCCAAAACCGCTCACACAGACAGCCACTTTAACACCAGGGTGAAATCAACAGGCACCACGGCAGTAACCGCCTACAACCAGGCGGAAGACAATGTTCTACCCACTGTACAATGACACACCAATCCGCCACCTTTTCCGGGGTGGTACCAAAGACATCAAAAGCCTGGGGGGAAACACTTCACAGAAGGGAAACGACTCACCGCTGGAGACTCAAGGAAGAACCACACCGCCATGGAGCCCGAGTTGCGTGTGTTCTCCATGCTCTTCTACGTTCTGCTCCACTACGAACACCAACACCGGCGAAGACGACCACAGTGAGTACTGCCGCCTAGCACACTGGGGAAGAGGGGAGGAAAAAGAGAGTGACACACGCAACATTCAACACCAACACCATACACACAAGCAGATGCAGTAACATAACATATTCACCCCGTACCCCTCAGGAATAATGCAAGGACAAAATGAATAGATTAAAGTGAGTGTAATAAGAAAAAATAGTATAAATACGTGCATCCAAATCAACATGTATATACATATTTACAAATTTAGGGACACTGCCCAGTCCTCAATGTCCATGGGCCACAGGGCCATATCACATAGTCCAAGGACCCACCTCACTCCTGCAACAACACTGGGAGAACACTGCAGGGGCATCAGGTCAAAAATTACCAGGCACCTCAGGGGGATGGGGAACGGGGGGCACCTCAGCCAGAAGATGGTACAACGCCACTGGTCCTAAAGGGGGCAACATGCCCATTACTCTGTCCTGTGGAGTGCAAGGCCACAGTCTCTCAAGTGGATGGCTTCTCCACTGGTTCTGGAGGGAGCATTGTGCCCAGTGATCTTCATCCTGTGGAGGATGGGGTGAGTGGATGGCTTCTTTCCCTGGTTCTGGAGGGGGCATTGTGCCCAGTGATGCAGATCTTGGCGATTGCAAGGTCACAGTGGTCGGGGGAGGCTCCAGCCCTTCCCCTGCAGCATCGGATGGCTGCCCACTGGGGCTGCTGCTGCTGGTGACGGTGCTGTTGGCGGCGCTGGCAGTGGTGGGGGAAGGCTCCAGCCCTTCCCCTGCAGCCTCGGATGGCTGCACCACCATGGTTGGTGGTGGGGGCTCTGACTGAGTCCCTGCACCAGGCCCCCTGTCTCCAATGCCTACTGTTGATGGCCCCTTGCTCCTCCTTCCTGCAGCTGGGGCTGCCTCCTTGCCCTTCCGTCCTGCATCCAACCCTTCCGTCCTGCAGCTGGGGCTGCCTTCTTGCCCTTCTGTCCTGCAGCTGGGGCTGCCTCCTTGTCCTTCCTTCCAGAAGCTGGGAATGGCTCCTTGCCCTTCCTTGACGCACCTGGGGCTGACTCCTTGTCCTTCCTTGATGCACTTGAGGCTGGCTCCATGTCCATCTGGCTGGCTGGTGGCCAGGATACTTTCCCACCTGGAGTAGTTGGGGACACTGCTGTGCCCATGGACTGAGTGGCTGAGGTGCCTGCCTGGGTTTTGACCACCCTGGCCTGACGTGAGGGGCGGGGGGGAGGGGTAGTTAAGAGGTCAATGTTGGCGAGGAAAATCTTCTTAGGGTAATTGGGGTGGGAAGAGGGAGATGGTTTGGGAGTGGAGGAAGAGGGAGTGGTGGTAGGAGGTGTCAGTCTGCTGTGTTTGGGTATAGGTGCATGGGCTGGATGCTGTTGTGAGGTGGATGGCTGTTGTGTGTCTGAGTGCTTGCGTTTGTGTACTTTGGGAGGAGGGGGCACTGACACAGTGGGAGAGGGCACAGGGGAGGTGAGCATGGATGTGGGGTTGGTGACTGCCAGTAAGGGGTGTGTACTGATAGGTGTGCTGGTGATGGTGGTAATGGATGAGGATGTAGTGCATGCAGGTGAGAGTGTAGACACAACTGGGAGGGAGGTTGACGAGGAGGAAGAGGGGGCCACAGTGGAGGCAGTGGATGTTGGTATGTCTGCTTCTGGTTGGTGTTTGTGTGAGTGCCTGTGGGATGAAGTGTGGTGCTTGTGGTTGCCATGTCCACTCTTGGGTGTTGTCCTGGGTGCCTGCACATCTGACTTTGTGATTGGGATAGGTTGGGGCTGAGGGGAATGGGATTGAGAAGAGGATGTTGGAGGGGGAGGGTGGAAACAGGGACAATGGCTGCAATCAGAGAGGAGGCCAGAGCCTGGATTGATCTCTGTTGGGCCGCCAAGCCAGTGTGAATGCCCTCCATGAATGCATTTGTCTGCTGCATTGAGACATTCACAAGGTTGTCTGCCGAACAGAGATGGATCTCAGGAGGTCAATAGCCTCCTCACTCAGGGCAGCAGTCCTAACTGGGGCAGGGCCTGAGGTGCCTGGGTCAAAGGAGATGCCCACCCTCCTGGGTGAGCGGGCACGAGCAACTCGCTGAGGGGCTGCTGGGAGGGCGGTGCTGGTACGTGGTGGTGGGTGTACCTGTAGCTGTGGTGGGTATCAGAGGTGTCCGCCACCACCAGGGAGCTCCCATCGGAGGAGGTATCCGTCCCCTCCTGTCTCTGCCGTGGTGCTCCCCTCGCCCTCCATCCCATTGGTGCCCTCACCGTCAGTGGATTCGGCCTCCTGGGTCCTGTGGGATGCAGCTCCCTCCATCGCTGGTGCCTCTGCTCCTCTGCCAGATGATGCTAATGCACATAAGGAAAGGGTGACAAAACAAAAAGGGAGGGTGAAGAGACAAAGGATACACTTGGTCAATGTGGCCAACAATATCACCGTTGGCGTACACAACACACTCACACACAGGGAACAGCCCTACGCACTAGGCAATGCACTACCAGTCACAATGCTAGTCACCAGCCCATGGATAGGGACACCTAACGCCAATTGCAGCATACTTGAGACCCACAGACCCCTGCCCATACAGTTGAATTGCAATGTTTGAACCTTTGTTAAACGAATACCTTTTGAAAACATCGGACATACGCCATACTTGTATTTTGTCAAAGTGTGTTTATTGCAGTGCTCTGAAGAAGAGGGGGTAGTGCAATGGGCTGGGGTGATGATGGAGGAAAGTCCAGGATAGAGTCCAGTCTATTTGTATCACAGGTGCATTGTCCAAGGGGGCATAGGAAGTGGGGCAATGGCAGTTCAAGGTGGACAGGGTGACATAGTGCGACACAAGGGTGACAATCAGGAGAGTCTTATTTCCTGGCAGGGGTCTTGGCAATAGTATCTGGCTTCTCCCTGGATCGCAGGGAACGTTTGCGGGGTGGTTCTCCTTCTGCAGGGGGAGGGGTGCTGGTGACCTGTTGATCCTGTGGCGGGGGTCTCCTGTCCACTAGCGGTAGCGGAGGTGGAGGGCTGTTCGGTGGTTAAGCTAGTGTCAGGGGCCTGGTGGTGTGCCACTGCCTCCCTCATACAAATCTGCCAGCACCCCTGCAATGGAGACATGGGTGGTGTTGATGTCCTTCAAGTCCTCCCTGATCCCCAGGTACTGTCCCTCCTGCAGCCGCATGTTCTCCTGCAACTTGTCCAGTATCTAGCCCAACATATCCTGGGAATGTTGGTATGCTCCCAGGATCACGGTGAGTGCCTCCTGGAGAGTCGGTTCCCTGGGCCTGTCCTTCCCCTGGCACACAGCAGTCCTCCCAGCTTCCCTGTTGTCCTGTGCCTCTGTCTCCTGAACCGTGTGCCCACTGCCATTGACCCAAGGTCCCTGATCGTCCTGTGTTTGTGGTGTGCTCTGGGGTCACCGTAGTGGTGGACACACTTCTGATTGACGTGTCCTTGGAACAGAGGTATGGGCCCGCTGGGTGGGTGCTGTGGTGGTGTTTCCTGAAGGGGGAGGCTCTGTGGTGGGTAACCGACTGTCTGGAGAGCCCTGATGGGCCAGGTTGGTAATCCAGATCTAGGTGACCAGAGCTGCTGTCATCACTGTGGGCCTTTTCTGGGGGCGGGACTGAATGTTGCTGGCACCTCTTCGCCGGTGACATTGGGTGGGTTACCTGTGGGGATGTAAATGCAGTGTTATTGTTTCTGCCTCTGATATATTGTGCATGGGTGGATTGCCCTCTGTGGTTGTTATTGCCCTGGCAGCTTTGCCTTGTGTGAGTTGTTATTTGGTGGGCTAGGTGATTCTCTCTAGTGTGCATGCTGTGGTGATAGGTGTCCTTGCAGGTCTGTGAGGGGTGTCCATGCATTGGTGTTGAATGCTGGGCTTGATATTGGGATGAGTGGGTTGTGATGGTGGGGTATGTGGGAGGTGGTGGAGTGATGGGAGTGAGGGTAAGGGTGGGGGTATGTGATGGCATACAGGTCGAGGGTGATAGTAATAGAGATTTGACTTACCAGAGTCGAGTCCTCCTCCTACTCCTGCCAGGCCCTCAGGATGCAGGATTGCCAAGACTTGCTCCTCCCATGTTGTTAGTTGTGGGGGAGGAGGTGGAGGTCCACCGCCAGTCCTCTGTACTGCGAGCTGGTGTCTAGCTGCAATGAAACGTACCTTCCCCCGTAGGTCGTTCCACCTCTTCCTGATGTCATCCCTTGTTCTTGGGTGCTGTCCCACGGCGTAGACCCTGTCCACGATCCTCCGCCATAGCTCCATCTTCCTTCGAATGGATATCTGCTGCACATGTGATCCAAATAGCTGTGGCTCTACTCGGATTATTTCCTCCACCATGACCCTTAGCTCCTCCTCAGAGAATCTGGGGTGTTGTTGTGGTGCCAAGGGTGTAGTGTGAGTGGTGTGGATGTGTAGAGTGATGTGTTGGGGTGTGTGATGTAAGGTGCGTGGGTGGTGTGTAGGTGATGGTGATATGTGGCTCTGGTTGTGTGGGTGCTCTTGCTGTCTCTCTCTCTGTTGGCAATGGTTTGTCTTCGTAAAGGATATTGGTTAGTGTGTGTGTGTGTTTTATAGTGGTGTGGGTGTGGTGTGTGTATGTGTGTCAGGTGTGTGTAGTTTGATTTGTCCAATGTAATGTTGTTTTGTTTGAGTTTGTATATTTTGAGCGCGGCGGTATGTACCGCCAATGGTTTACCGCCATTGAATGTCAGCCGCGGTGGTTCGTGGGTCATAATGTTTTGGGCGTAGTTCTGTTGGCGTAATGGTGTGGGTTTTGCTACCGCCAGTTTATCACTGACCTTTGGGCTGGCGGGCTTGTGTGTGTGGCTGTATAGTGAGGGATTGGTATGTGTGTGTCATAATATGGCTGTCAGTTATCCACCGCGGCGGCGTTATGTTGGCGGCAGTCGGCATGGGGGTAAGTGAGATTTACCGCCAATGTCATAATGAGGGCCTATATATTTAAATGGCCCATGGTTTCATTTGATCAATTTATTCTTGCCGTGAGGCAGATTCTATGACGTTTATTGAGCCATGTTTCAGTTAATTTACTGAATGCGTTTTGGTTTAAAGAAGCATGCCACAAGGATGCTTCAAGCTGTGGTTGTTGCTCGAGCACTCTCAGGGCTCTGAATGCGACTGTCCACGAGGTAGATTTAGTGAGTGTCAGGCCTTATTAGAGTTAGTTGCTCAAGTGAGGGAGTGTGGGCGTATGCACGGCATCCAAATTAGGAATCGGTCTCTAAGATCATCCAGGCATGTGCATTATTAGTGAAGAAATATTAAGTAACGTTTACTTGAACTTAATTTACATGAATCGGCTTCAGCATTGCTGGGCGAGTGTTCTTTCATAAAGGTTTGGCATTGGCATCTCTTTGAATTCCTCATGGGTATAAAGATAGAGGAAGGACTATCATTTAGATGATTCTGATTGGTTTAGAAAATGTCATCAGGCAGACATCTTTACCAATAGGGAAGAATTTCCTTTAGTTAGATGCATCATGTGTTTAGCTTGTGACAGTTTAGGTTGACAGTTATAACAGTTATTCATTGAGCTAGTCAGCTGGGTTTTTATGGTTGTTGTATCTGTGTGGCTGTGCTTACTTTGATATTTAGTGGTGTTTTAGACCAAAAAGAAATATTTTCAAAATAAGTGAAGTCAGAACTCAGGTGAGTGAGGAGACTTTAATTGAGGAAAGGTTAAAAGGAGTCTTTGACAGAATGTCGGTGGAGTTAAGTGCTAAGCTTGAAAAGAAATTGGAAGCTATTTTGACTAAAAGTATAGGTGCGAATAGAGGACGAAAAAGTTTGATCAGCAGGCAAGACGTCTTGTGTTCAAAAAGGTGGAAAGGTGGCTAGGGAAAGGAAGCACTTTTCAGTAGAGGGGACACAAGCAAAGAGAAGGAAGTGTGTGTGGGCAGATCACGGAGGCTGTGGGAGCATGAGCCATGGAAGTGTTGAAGACGCACGTGGTGGGCAGCACAGAGGTCCAAAAAGAGAAATTAAGAATTTAAAAAAGGTCATAAGCATTCTGTGGTGCGCTGTGATAAGTCCTCTGGGAGTGCAGAGGTGGAAATAATAAATTGCTCATCAGAGTTTGAGTCTGCTGAGTCAGAGTTGGTGAAGTAATTAAAGGAAAAGAGCATAAGAACATTATGAAGGAGATAGAGATTTAAACCGATCCTTTAGGGGATTCTATGTTTGATCGTCTTCTAATCTGACATCCTCTTTCTCCAGAGTGGACGCCTCTGGAGCACGTTGCAAGTTATGTTCGTTCATGGATCAGGAAGCAGATTCCAAAAGAGGTCAGGGACAGGTTGAGGTTGAAGTGATTTGCATATGGCTGGGTCCAAACTGGGGTGGCATGGTGAGCAAAAGAACGATGGATTAAACCCAGATCTGTGACTCGGTGAGTGTTTGCATTGTTCAACACTCCATCCATCATCCTTTTGTGTTTCTAAAGTTGCCCTAAGTGGGAAGGGTATGCCCAGACATGGGTCCCTTGCTCACTGTGCCACTGGATTCAAGCTAGCCTGGCGGATGAAGGGTGAAACCCTGAAACTGGTCCCAGGATGCTTGTTTCTGGTCCAGTGAGGACCTGGCTTGGCAGTTCGGGCTGGACTGTTCCCATGAGGAACAGGGTCAAGACTGATTTGTATATAGCTGGGTCCAAACTGGGGTGGCATGGTGAGCAAAAGAACGATGGATTAAACCCAGATCTGTGACTGGGGGTGAGTGTTTGCATTGTTCAGCACTCCGTCCATCATCCTTTTGTGTTGCTGAGGTTGAAGTGTCCAAGACAATCTTTAGATGGTAAGATTTTGGTTACTCCAGAGTTAGATCCAAAAATGTTGGCATTTATTGGGAAAGAAGGGAGAGATCCTCATAAAGGTTTAGACAAGGGTCTTCATATTTATCATGATCATTTATTTGATATAGTTGGACACTTGAATTTTTTTTTGATTTGGTTGAGGAGGCTCATGTGACTAAAAAGTGGATGTGGAAGAGCTTTGTCAGTGGGTTCTACGGGCTGGTTGCGTATTAAGCAATGCTAACACTGCTCTCTCTGTAGAGCGCAGAAAAAGTATACTCCTAAAAATTGATTCATGTTGTTGGATCTGGCTAACAATAAAGCGGGGCCTTATGCCAAAGGCCTCCTGTTAGGTGATGATTTTATAAAGTCTATATCAAAATTTGTGGGGGATTATTTTTCTATACAGAAGCCTCAGAGAGATATAAAGAAAGTCTTTAATGATCATGTTTTTGGAGGGGCTGAAAGATAAAGGTTTTTTTTTGCCAGCTGAGGAATGAGAATTACAAGATCTTCGTTTTCCTGAGGATATGGCCCCTCACAAGGTGCTTGGAAAACAGCTACCTTCTATCCACAGCACCAACATTCTAGGGGACGTGGAGGAGGAAGCGATTGACGTTTCTGAGGATCAGATAAGGTTAGACCTTACTGCTATCCCTATAAAGTTGGGCGGCAGGCGTGCCCAATTTTTTCACAGTTGGTTTCAAGTGACAAGAGCTCCTTGGGTCTCAGAGATGATACAGGGTTATCCTATCATTTTTATAAAGGAACTAATTCAAAGTTGGGTTCCATGTGTAGTTTCGTTCGGTACAGATCAAGCAAAGAGATCGGACAAGGAAGTCTTGGAATTAGTAGAGAAAGGAGAGATTGTGGAATTATTCTGAAAACAGGGAGGTTTTGTGAGCAATATCTGCCTCGTAGAAAAGAAAGACAAAAATATGAGCCTGGTTATTAACTTGAGAAGTTTAAATGAAAGGGTAGTGTATCACCATTTCAAAATAGAAGGGATGCATATGTTGAGGGACATTTTACAAACATATTAGTTGACTCAGCTGGATTTAAAGGATGCTTATCTTACAGTTCCTGTGTTGGACCCGCATCAGAGGTATCTCATGTTCAAATGGGGCGTGAAGATTTGAGAGTTTGTATACCTTCCTTTTGGTCTTTCCTCAACCCCTTGATGTTTTACAAATATTTTGTGACTGGTGGTGTCTTTTCTGAGGGAGAGAGGTGTCAGGTTGATCATATATCTAGATGATATATTGATCATGGCTATCAGATTATTGGATTCACTAGGTTTTGGGGTCAACACAAAGAAGTCTTGTTTAATTCTGAAACAAGAAAGACAGTTTTTAGGAATTGTAATAAATACTCTAGATGGCATCTTAAAACTACTAAAGGAAAAACTGAAGAGGACGAGGAAGGAAATTAAAGAGTGTTACTAAAAGGTCAGATCTCTTTAATAATGATAGCTTGTGTTGTTGCTCTTTTGTCTTTTACATTTCAGGCTATTTTTTTCTGGACCTTTGAATTATCGGGCCTTCCAGAGGTTGAAGGCAGTGCATTCGAGAAGTGGTTTGAAATATTCAGAGGAAATTGTTTTATCAGAAGAGGATAGAAAAGAGCTCAAATGGTGGTTGAGGAATATGGAATCTTGGAATGGGAGAGCAATTTCAGGTGGAAGCCCAGAGTTGATAATGGAATCAGATGCAAGTATAGATGGTTGGGGGGGCCTTGATGTGATTCACTATCAGCAGGAGGATGTTGACAAAGGAGGAGAAAAAGATGCATATAAACTGTGTAGAGTTCTAGCAGGATCCTTTGCGATAAAATGTTTTATGCAGGACAAGGTGAAATATTTAGTTCTCCTGCGCATGGACAATGTGTCAGCAGTTCAGTATGTGAACATATTAGGGGGTCCAAAATCGAAAGACTTGACAGATATAGCATTTGTGTTTTGGGAAAATTGTCTGACGAGGAAAGTCTGTGCACAGGCAGAGCACATTCCCGGTCTGAGCAATGTGGTGGCAGATTGTTTTTCTCAAAATTTCAAAAATTTGAGTGATTGGATGTTAAACAGGATGATTTTCTTACAAATAGAGGGTGTTTGGTGTCCTTTAGGGGTGGACCTCCTTGCCAACAGGTTGAATGCACAAACAAGCAAATTTTTCAGCTGGCATACGGATCTGAAGTCAACAGGGATAGATGCCTTTCAGCCGATTTGGAAAGGTCTCAGTCCATATGCGTTTCCTTCTTTTTTAGTGGATGCTCAGATAACTATGGTGTTTCGCAGATGGAAGGAGACAGCAGTGGTAGTAACACCGCTTTGGAGGGCCCAAGTGTGGATTGTCAGTGGACTTTCCCATTCCGTTGCCCAGGTTTTTCCAGAAGTTCTGCTGAATCCAACAGGGGAGTTGCACAATTTAGTGATCTCAGATCAATTGAGACTGGTGATATGGAAAATTGCGGGAGAGTGTGGGAAGTACCAGGCCTTTCACAACAGGTTTCAACATAGAATCCTATCTCCTGGAACTAGAAAGATGTGCAGAAATTGGTTTGCTGGTGCATGGAGAGGGACTTTGATCATGTTTTGGTGTCCTTAGTGGAAGAGGTAAACTATTTAACTGAGAAATTTAAGGATAGTTTGTCCTAAAGAACAGTGAATGTGTATCGGTCTGCAATAGCAGCTGGTCATTGGCTAGTAAATGGATTGTCTAAAGGTCAGGATGTGATGGTGTATAGGTTGATGAAAAGCATTAGAATAATAAAAACCGAATTTTCTAGGTATAATTCAGTTGGGATGTCTCTAAAGTATTAGATCTTTTTGTTTAGTTGGGATTCAAATGAGTTATTGTCATTAAAAGATCTATCCATGAAGTCGACAATTTTACTGTGTTTGCTTTCTTTTAGGACGGTATCGGCTATGAAAGCACTTGATATTACAAGCAGGATGTTTTCCCCTGAGGGGGTGTTTTTCTATATAACTAAAAGAACTAAAACAAATTTATTTTTAATATTTTATCAATTTTTTAATGAGAAATAGAATTTGTGTGTGGTAAAGTGTGTGAAGGAGTACGAGAAGAGAACAACAGAGGTGAGACCTACTGGAGTGAATCAACTTCTTATTTCTTTCAAGAAACCTTACAAGGTGGTGTCTTCTCCAGCGCTGCAAGATGGGTGAGAGAGACAATGAGTAGAGCTGGTGTATGTTAGCATGCTTGGTGCACATTCAGTAATAGAAGCAGCTGCTTCTAAAGCTTTCATGATGGGAGGTTCTTTGCAAGACATTCAGAGATGTGCTGTTTAGTTCAATGATATGACTTTTACAAGGTTTTTTTTACAACCAGTTGAAAATGTGGTTAATTGTCTGTTGTAACAGCTTTGAACTAGCATAATGTTAGCCTCCGGTTCTTGCTATAAAATGTAGATGTTCCACATTCTGGTGGGCAGAAATTCTGGATTTTATTAAACACACAGAGGCTAAAATTATCCCTTCCATTAACCCAACCCTGTTTTAATGGTTGCTTCATTTATTTTGTAGCATGAGGCCAAGTTTGATGCAGATCGAACATGTGGATTTATTTTTTAAAGAACTTTTGAGGAGTTTGGTTGGATGAAGACTCAATATCAAAGACTATTTTAATCTGTTTAATTATGTTCAGTCGCAGTTGCTAATAAGGAGGCTGAACGTTGGGGGTTCTGTGCTTTTATTAAACTGGTATTCTAGGTTCTATGTTCTTTAAATGAGCTGCTGTGAGTAGTGGCAATAAAAGATATGTCATAATATTAGCCTCTGTGTCTTTAATAAAATCCAGATTGTCTGCCCACTAGGCTGTGGAAAATCTACATTGTCCTGCATGCCCACTGATGATGTTCTGCGTTTTACTCAGTGCTTAATTTGTAAATAAAGATGTGCCGGTGCTCAAAGCCCTTCTCTTAAACACTAGACTGCAATAATTAAGTCTGCCAGCACTGAATACTGAGGCAGCGTAATCCTGAAGCAATCTCTGGCCTCTTCAATCCATTAACGGCCACCCCTGCCCCTTCAGCTCATCCTACAACTATCTACTTTCTCCCTTTATGACGCTTTTTAGTTTTTTCTTCTTCCGTTTTTCCCATATGTATCTTTTGCTCGCAGCAAATGCTTGAGGCATAAGAATAAGCCCCGGCCCTAACAAATAAGTGCAGGTTCTCAGCACCGGAAACAACAAGCACAAATTAAGCACTGGTTTTACTGATATGAGACATCAAAGTGGGGCTTTGATTTGAGGTGGGCACCCAAAGAACAACTTACTCAGTGAGAGCGAATACTGCCTTCTCTATGCAGGCTACGAGAGACTGACGGTGGTAGTGTCATAATCTTTAGTGCAGTCTACATGTATTTCTTCCTGTGGCCTGTTTACTGTAGCCCTGTACTGGGTGGCCTTTGAAATCTCTTATAACTGAAGTCTTTATCTTCAGTGTGTCTGGGAGATGTATTAAGGATACCTGCATATGCGCATACGTTTGTGACTGTAAAATAACTTTTTGCTAACTACAAAGCACCTTTAAGACAAAAATGTCTTCTATCTTGTAAATGGGCTTTTGTAACCTTGTCTGTGTTTACGGTTTGGGAATGCAAATGCAGGTCTGATGTTCCTTGCAGGCCTCCATGACTGCATTGCCAATGATGGGGGTGGGCGGGTAACAAACTGCATCCTGCCTAATTAATATTCATTCATTCAAATGTACAAACTAAAGTGCAACCTATCAGTACATGGGTTGCATTGCAAATGTAATACTTACTGCAAACCAGTTGTGCGCAAACTGCAAACGTAAACGGTGTAAATATGTTTCATTCATAAATACCTTGCTCTTATGCCTGTTTCCTCTGTGCAAATTGAACTTTCTTGGCTAGAAAATTTTGGAAACGATCCAAACAGGTGTAACATCCACTGGTTAGAACTTTGGGTATGGAGTCATCTCTCTCCAGCATCCGCATTATACTCTGTCCATCGTAAATCATCGTCGTGGGTGTTTATAATGTTACAAATGTTATATGGCAAATGAGACACAGGATATTCTTGAGATCCTTGCAGGATAATCTCAGACTTCCATCTTGCTGAGGTGGGTAAACTGAGTACCATAAATTGGTAAATAGTAACATTTGTTAGGTGTAGCTGTCTGAAATGGTGTGAGAGGCATTTGGTATATTATTATTATTATTTGTGATGATGATGATTTGATGATGTTATTATTGGGCAGCAGATTGATGGGCTGGATGAATGGAGTAATAACTGAATGGATGTGAAACTGCATGAATAGTTGAAAGAAATATATATCTCATATGGCTTTGCAAAATGAATTCATCAGGCACTTCCTGATTATGCAGAGTGGATTCGGAAGAGATTAAGGGCCTGATTACAATTTTGGAGGAGGTGTTAATCCGTCACAAATGTGACGGTAAAGTGACGGATTTACCACCAGCCGTATTACGAGTCCATTATATCCTATGGAACTCATAATACGGCTGGTGGTATATCCGTCACATTTGGGACGGATTAACACCTCCTCCACAGTTGTAATCAGGTCCTAACTCTTAATTTTTACATTATTTATCCAGTATTATTTTGTTTTATGGGTTTACTGTTCTCTGCTTTGGTTATTCTTTTAGTATGATACCTGGCAAAAAAATCGAAAGCTATAAATCATGTATGGCTTCAGGGATATTTTTTGTGTGATCCAAATTCCCTATAGGTGAAATATTTGGGAATTATATTAAGTGGACGATAGAAAAAAGAATTACGTAAATGCCCGGTTTTCCATAGAGTGCCTAAAACTGCCGGTTGCTTATTTCTAAGCAATGCCATTCAGGTCGAAGTTGATGTATTAGAATGTAACATGATTTGTTAATATTCATAATTAATTAACACTATAAATGTAAAAATGATCCGGGAAGTAGGCCGTGCATGTGCTTTTCTCTCCTATTAAAGACTGAGATTGTGCAATTAATCTGAAATTAAATGTTGATACAGGAGGCTTAACAGAGCAAACATTTAAAAAAGATCACCTGTTTCTGGAATATCTGTCAGAAGTGTTAATATCCATTTATATATAAATATGATAGAACCAGGAAAAAGGTCAAGTGTTTCCAAACAAAAAACTGCAATGTTTTTCAGAAAGTATTCTTTTTAGATGAATGTAGCTGCTGTCACAGAAAGGTGACTTTATGAAGCAGTAAGATACATGTAGAGAACATCTGTCATATCACCTTCCACGCTGGAGCAAAAAGGAAAACACAGATAACTAGCTAGGCGTATACCATGTGGGAGAGGGGGCGGGTGGCACTTTAAAGGAATTTGAGAAAATGTTGCTAAGAAACCTCGTTTAGCATTCTTTTCCACAGTGACCCCACATTGTACTGCGTTGTTCGGACTACCCATTGTCAATAACATTACTGTTTTTCTTGGCAACACTCGTTCTGTCTCTCTGATATTTCCATCTCCCCCCCTCATTAGATATAACTTGGGAGCTGCCAGAGCGCCCTAAAGGTTACGAAATTCGGGCTGCGCTTCATTTGAAAAATGTTATAAACCAGGCTTTCTAAGCTCTCAGCAGGTGATGTGCTTAACTTGGGATCGTGCCACAAGCGCGAACAGGGAGGACGTGAACGAGCTGTCAGGGCTGTGTTTATGGCAAAAGTCAGCTCGGAAACGAGGCTGAAAGTGAACAGGAGAAGTGGGCTGCGTTGAAATACTGATGGTCTTTGCAGCGGTTATATTGTGTAGCCTCTTCTTCTTGTTAGAGGACTTAACATCTTGGGAAATAGTTCTACTTAAGGACTGTCATTCTGCCCTCATCTTACACTTCTATCTCCCTCTTGCAGACTCTTTTTATCCCTGCTTTCTCTCCTACTCCAGGTCAATACCTAATTATCAAAATAACTCGGTCCCCAGTAATGAGTGCCGGTGCCTACCACCCGAAGAAAGTAACCTCTGAATAATAATAGCTTGCTTTTTTAATTGCACCTTTTGGACCACTTCCGCTTCCGCTTTTACTAAGTATTGTAAACATGTTTTTATAACCAAATCTTATGCCACCGCATTTACCAACCTCGGAAGGATGAAGTGTGAGTTGGCCGTGCAGAAACTGGTTCTGGTACCTGTACCTCACTTCGGAGTAGACACATAACCGTGCTCAGTGTGGGCTTTTAACTGTCACCAACTTACTACCACAAAAAAGCGTAACAGAAGTGTGATAGGAAAAAACCAAGTGGCAGATTGAAATTACCAAACAAAATGTTTCACACGGTAGTCATTAAACTAAAAGGAGCCTTGTAAAGAAGGACTGTCAAAATGGAAAGGGACATGACCCTCCCCAGCAGCCACACACTCTTTCTCCAACTATCAGTCAGTCCAACCGTGTCCTCAGTACTATCGACCTTCAACTAAAGGTCATTAGCATCCTTGGTGAAAAGCTTAGAACAGCAATACAGTTCTCAGATGGATTTAGGGTTACCACCTTTCCCAGAAAGAAATTCCGGCCATTTGTTCGCGGTTTAAATTCTGCAAAGACCCGGAAGGATAGATAAAAATAACTTTAAAGAAATTCGTCTGTGTTCATTTTAACGTGACCTTTCAGTTTTTGTTTAGTTTAATTATTAGTCAAGGATCATTAGGGCGGCTTTGAAAACTTTTTGAGTTGCTTCTTATTTAGATTTAAAAATATTTACTAATGAGGGAAACAATACTGGCTTTGTGTGATTTTACTACCTACTGCTGCTTGCCTCCACTGTACGTTTAGTGTAACTAGAAGCAGGAACAGTGAGATGGCAGTAACATGCACTGAAACCCACCTTCGTAATTTTGTCTACATTATGCGATCGTCTATCCCCTCACCTAGAAGACATTTAACAGAGCAATATTAGCTGATATTTGCCTTCTGGGTGGGGTAATTTGACACAACACACCCAAGAAATGCTCAAAATATACACAAAGGTCTGTGTAGAAACATTTGGCCAGTCTGCATTGGGAATCATTTTGTGCCAGATCATATAAAGTGAACACTTTGAGCCTTAATTTAAGACTGGTTGCTGCTCAGTTTTGGGAAGACTGGTGTCTTAAATACTTGAAGAGGTTGAGCAGTGGTGCTTTACTACCTTAAACAGTGGCAAATGGCTGCACGCCTCAGGAACTTTAAAGTCGGGTGATGCTTTTTGCAGGACATGTATTACTGGCTCTCCCCTTTGATCTTTGCTCTGGTGATTGAACCATTTGCCAAAAGGCCTGTGAGGGGCATCGATGTATACGTGGGCATCAGTTTGACATTGCTGTACTTGGATAAATCACTGCTATGCACTAGGATTTGCATGCAAGCTTGACACAGGCGGTAGCTGACTTTTACTGACTTTGAGAGAGTAATGGGCCTAAAAGTATATTGGGTCAAAACATGCATCTTCTCAATCAGACCTGATGAATGAGAGGTGGTACCCAAGATTCCTGACATGGTGTGGTGGGAAGTCACCTTCTTTAGCTACTTGGGTGTTCAAGTGTATAGGTATGCTGCAAATGTTAAAGCTGGTAACATGCCAAAAGCTGTCACGTCCTTTTGAAGCAGCATGGGGTCATTGCAAGCCCGGCCACTCTCAGTGATAGGCAGAATTGCATTGCCTAAAATGATTCCTGCCAGTACTCTAAGCAATGCAAACTTAATAGGAGCTCACAAGAGATGCAGAATGGCTTTGTATAAGCTTAGTCTCCTGCAAACATGAAGGGTTTCATGGGGCACATAATTATAAATCTTATTACACGGCAGCCCAGCTTCAGTGGTTTCTGAGATGGTTTCCTGCACCACAGCCCCCAGAAGCCATAGTAGTCTCAGTGGGACCATGGGATGTTGAGTTCTCTACTATGTTCTTGGGTTCGGGGAGGGCATAATGGAAAAGACTCTTCAAATTAGAGAGGGCTATGATTTACATCTAGAGAAAATGCTTGAAATGATCTAACCATAGGTGACATACATGCGGTGAAGCCAATACCTGGGCTATCTGGACTGACTAACTGAATGGTTGAACAAACTGGATCCCTGGAGAGATGAGGAGCTGGAATTGATGGGCAATTTACAAGCAGTGAGGATGTTAAAGGGTTTATCTCACCTGAGGCAAAGCAATCCAATATGAACCGGGCAGTTATTGACTCTTTAAAGCAGTTATTCATTTGAGAATGCCAGGAACACAGTTACATGGGGTACTACAGTTACATGTACAATAGGAAACTCGAGACGCTGTTAAATCAGGCTCACCTAGAGGTCACACCTTGTGACCTAAAGGACTTAAAAAACTATGGCCTCAGGGTTTTGACAGAGACTTGACAGACATCGTTTAGAAGCTGATTGTGGATATACACTGAGAATGTCCATAAATATTCACTTTAAGCTCATCTACTTTAATATAATTCAGGGGACATACCTCACCACTAACAGACTAAGTGAAACATGCATTACAGTCTGCAGACTGCCTCAGATGTGGCTTTGGGGGTACTGACTCCTTTAATGAGCTCTGGTACTACCTACTGGTTGGGGCATACTGAAGTACCATCACCGACACCCTTGAAGAATTGATGGGGAGCACAAGGCTGTTCGGAACAGAAATGTGTCTGCTGGGCTTGATTCTTCACCCGCACAGATGAAACAAATACTATAACTTCATAGTCTGGGTGTTGTTGCTTGCAAAAAATGCATTGTAATGAATTGCACACATTTAGGTTTACCCGGTGGACACTGGTGATGACTCTAAATTGTATTGCATCCAGAAATGCAATATCTGTGTCTTTGAGGTGAGGCTAAACGGTAGATGGGTGGTTCTAGGTTGTGGTAAGGACAGTTCCATCGGAAAGAGGTAACATAATGCGTAAACCCTTCTTTGCAACTTCTTTCTAGTATTTTGTGAAAAGGTGACAGTATGGTCAAACACTGTTAAAAGTAAATGGCCTAGTACTTGACACTATATAGTTTTGCAGCCACATCACTGTTTTATCAGAACATTTTCATAAGATTGGCATTTTAGAAGCGTCTGGAAAATTAACTATAATGACAAGAATGTGCATGCCATCGCATTACGTGTCCTAAATGGCAGTACACTGTGGGTTATTATGTGAAATTAATATCCCACCAAGCTTTGATTCAAGGGTAATTTTCCTGATTTTACATAGAGCCCTGCCGTTCAGGCTCCAAGATTTCAGTCAGCTGTTGGAGCTATCTTGCCCTAATATGATTAAGGTGACTTCTGTTTTACTGTACGGGAACCTTTTCCCACAAAAGTCTGTGCTGTCCCAAATAATGATGGAGTATAGGGCCCGAGTTATACTTTTTTTAATACTCATTACTTACAGCACACTGTAAATTTTTTAATTAACCTTAACTTTTAAAATCCCACCAGTCACTTCAGCATGATTTTGAAACTTTCCTCTGGCATTGTGAGTCTTATGGGTACTATCGCCCACCCCATCACAGCTTGCCATGGCTGGCACTAGAGGAAGCAGTTGAATAAATGTTGTTTTTAAATAGTTTTTGGACTTTTTCACCATGTCATTTTCTTTGCGTATAGTCGTCTTTTGCATTTATTCTTGAAATTTAACATCATCTGCTTGCTCTTCATTTTTCTCTATTATTATTTACTGTGCATTTGCGCAATTGTGAAATATATAGTATCTCTGCACATATGCAAAAACTCATATGTCATTATGGGGACATTCAATTTAGCTCAGTTTCGATTTTCACAATAATTTTCAATTGTTCATACATCTCCCGTTTTCATGCTTAAGATTTGAAACATGTTCAGACGTTTCCACTCT
Source organism: Pleurodeles waltl (assembly GCF_031143425.1). Taxonomy (NCBI): domain Eukaryota; kingdom Metazoa; phylum Chordata; class Amphibia; order Caudata; family Salamandridae; genus Pleurodeles; species Pleurodeles waltl. The sequence goes on along the minus strand of NC_090436.1, from coordinate 185,146,700 downwards.
TTGAATCCTATTGAATCTTTAAATACACAGACACGTAGAAAATGTATAGCAGCCATAGTGATAAGTTAATTGTATCATTCTTGAGCTCCAGTAACACTGGAATGAATTTAATATTCATTGATTAAATACATTTGTTTTACTCTGTTTATAAGAAAGTTCTCTGAAGAATTAACATTTCATGGAAATGTTATTGTCACACACGATTTCTGCAAGTTATTGCCTGTGATTTAACATTAACTGGAAATGTAACTGTAATTAATTTATTGTCGAGTTCAGTTCACAGTACATCACAGATTTCCATTTTCAGTACTTTTGTTTTGAATATGTTATGAATATTAGATTTATAGGACTGTGTGTGGTCAACAATGTAGCTTGGACTACTTGTGATTTCTGTTGTGTATTGTGTGTAAGTATTTGATGGAATATTCATTGCAGATGTTGATGACGCAGAAAAAGAAGGTCCGACATATATTCATACATATCGTGTAATCAAAACATATAATGAAGTGTGATTTTAGTAAAGAAAATAATGTACGAGGGAAATTGTGCCCTCGGGGTAGTTCGCCATCATTGTAAACGAGCTTTATTAATCATGAAGTATTGAAAATGTAGTAATCCGTCATAATTGCAAATGTATGCCATGATTTCTTGTTTGAAAACTGTTTGCTTAGCTTAAATTTAGTACAGGCTTTGGCCTAGTTGCCTGGTTTCAAATTCTAACTGCGTGGTTTTTCCTTGAACTAATGAAACATATATTCTTGCTTGAAGTTGTATTTTTCCAGTAGAGCTGACTGATATACTTATCTCCAAGGTTTCGTACTAGGCCGGTTTCATCCCCTTTGATACAAGGTCAGTCTGCAGGTGCGGACAATGAAGGTACAGATAGTAAAATAATTGGCAACCCATGTTACAACTTGTGTTACAAGGCTCCAAGGACAGTGTATGCATAAATGAGCGCTAGTAAAAGACAATTTTCATTGGACAATTTGAAGCCAACCTATGAACCCTCCAATGGAAGACCCTGCAGAATTTGGAATGTTTCTTACTTAAACCCACTGGACAAAGAGAAGTCAGCCATTTTCCTCGATTGCCAGTTTGAAGCCAGATGCCAGACTCCATTTTGGACGACACCCTGATGCCCTTTTCTCCATCTGAGAGAAAGAGACTTTAAGAATTCTCACCCTAGAGACTTTAACTTTGATTTGCCCCGTCTTGCCCATGCAGTAACTTTGCCCCATTCCCCTTGCCGCTGCAAGGAAGCTTGCCCTTAACTTTGCCCCTTTGAAACTTGCCCCATGCTGATCAACCGGTACCTGAAGGACGAAGACTTTTCTTGAATGCTGATTGTATTTGGTAAATATGAAAGGATAAATGTATTATGCATTGTGTTTTTTTTCCTTTTAGGTACCAACTGCTATTTTGATAGGGTCCTAGTTAGAAGTTTTCCAAATTTGTGTTGACTAAATTCGTTTTGCATGAAGCCCCACATGCCGATGCTAATTAGAGGTTAGTCGAGGTATTCATTCAATGTGTCATGCTAAATTGAAATCTTGTTATGCTGACCAATGTATGAAATTAGTCAAATACAGTTAGTCATATTAGTGATTTGCATTGCGATAACTGAGTGTATCATCATCCAGATTTTGCGTAGATTGCGTTTCTTCCGCCGTTATGGACAGCTAGTAATGTTCATATACGTATATCATTTGGTTTTGAGACTTATATACATCGTGTTAGCTTTGTTAATATAGGGAAATAAATTCACTAACTTTTAATAAACTGGTGTGGTTATTCGTGACTGAAAGGTCATGGTGCGCCGAAATACCAACTGTTATTGATTTCTGATGTGCTATATTGATCTATTAATTGAGTATTGATTACCGATTACAATAGTTATTGATTATTGATCTGAGTGACTCGACTATTTTAGGATGAGGAGAGCCCGGCTCGGTTAAAAGATTCACCGACCTCCAACGTGTCCAGGTACAGGTAATTTATAAGGGCTGGACGCGTTATCAATGTCACAAACGTGCTTTCCATTCAGCTTGTCTTTATCTTGAAACTCCCAGAGCCTGCAAAAGAAGCCATTTATTCACTGGTGAAGGCTCCCTAAGGGAGTGTATGTAGGACCTTGACTCCACTACCACAGCGCTTCAAGAATAGAGAATGCTGGTGGATACCAAAGAGTCAATGTCTGTAGTAAGACAAATGACCAACTCCCAACCACAGTAACTCAGCTGGAGTTCTGGCTGTAGGCTAAGGTCTCGTCTTTGAAGTCTAGAGAAGCTATCAGTTGACATAGTTTTTTTTAGAAAGGACTGGTAAGAGTAGAGATCGGCCTTTCTTGTGCAGGACTCTAGCAAAGATATACCTGGCAGATTTTTGTTCATGTAGCAGGACTGTTCTTCTCTTTGTGCAGAAATCCACCCTCTTGATAGAAGCACAAATCAGCATTTACCCTTTCACATTTCTTCAGAACCTCGGACCAATGGATGTGAAGGAACACTCATAAAGTAATTCCATTTAATTTATCTGACCACAAACATCCTGCCTAGCGGACAATTGTGGTTGTATTATATAGCGTTTACTACTCCTGACAAGGCATCAATGTTTTTTTCGAAGTGCTTTTCAGCGAGTGGCGCACTATTACAGAACCTAAAAAGAGAGAAAGATGTGCCACCTATGATTTTTCTCTTCTCTGGTGGGATTTTGAGGTGAGGTGCTGGTCTGGATTAGAGGTTCCTTTGTTGAATGTATTTGGTAATTTTATTCCTAATGAAAAGTGGTCCTGTTCCATGTATTGCTTTGTAGGTGATACAAAGCAGCTTGAAGGTGGAACTTCTGGCAACCATTAACCATTGTAGGGCCCTCAAGGCATAATAGATGTGGGCTTGAGGCTTTACATGTAGGACCAGTCTGGCAGCAGGGTTCTGAATCTGTTGTAGTCTTTTAATAGTTGATAAAGATGATCCATGGGAGCGGCCATTGGTGTAAACAAGTTTAGACAGTGCCAGTGAAATAGTAGCCTAGAACTTGTGTGGCAATCCCAGGTGGCGTTGCACAATTTTCATAGTATTGAAGCTTGATCTTTCTAATTTGTCCACTTAGGCATTCATTAATAACTTGGAGTCCATGGTAATTCCCAGGTTTCTTAGGGCCAGATGTAGCAACAAAGCAAATTGCGACTTGCAATTTGCGAGTCCGTGCGACTCGCAAATTGCAAGTCGCAATTTGCTATGCAGAAAGGTGTCTCAGACACCTTCTGCAACTCGCAATGGGGTCGCAAAGACCCACCTCATTAATATTAATGAGGTGGGTCGCAGTTTGCGACCCCATTGCGAGTATGGGCACTCACGGGGATGGTGGCCTGCTGGAGTCAGCAGACCACCATGTCCGTGACTGCTTTTTAATAAAGCAGTTTTTTTTTTTTTTAATCTGCAGCCCGTTTTCCTTAAAGGAAAACGAGCTGCACTTGGAAAAAAAAACCGAAACCTTTAGTTTTTTTTTTTTTCCATTCACAAAGCAGAAGGGGTCCCATGGGGACCCCTTCCCGTTTGCGACTGGGTTACCATCCACTTCAAGTGGATGGTAACTGCGATTTCATTTGCGACCGCTATCACGGTCGCCAATGAAATTGAATAGCATTGCGAGTCGCAAATAGGAAGGGAACACCCCTTCCTATTTGCGAGTCGGAAATGCATTTTGCGAGTCGGATCCGACTCGGAAAATGCATTTCTGCATAGCAGAGAGGCTTTTGCGCCTCGCAAACGGCGTTTTTCGCCGTTTGCAAGGCGCAAACCCTTTGCTACATCTGGCCCTTATTTCCTTAGATACCTTAGGAGGTGGTCCCAGGTCATCAGGCCAGGCGCAGTGTGGTTATACTTTTTCCATTTGCCATATCTTAGTATTTCAGTTTTGGAAGCATTCAATATGAGATGGCTCCATGTCAGCCACTGATCAACGGCTCTGAGGCAACTGAAGATTTTTGAGTTCCCAATATCTTTGTGGTTTTTCACTTTGAGGAGTATTTGTGTGTCATCTGCCTAGTTATAGTATGTGAGCTGAAATTCATTGATCATTGTTGGTAATGATTTTATGTAGATGTTGAAAAGCATGGGTGAGATGATAGAGCCTTGAGGGTCCGCTGCTTTTTTGAAGTACGATTTGGATGAGAAAGGGGGGAGTATAAATGACATTTGAGAGCAGTCCCCTCTATGCCGACTTCGTAGAGTCTTTGTATTAGAGTTACATGGTCAACTGTGTCGAAGGTAGATGAGAGTTCCAAGGGAAGTAGTGCATTGATCCCATTGCAATCTACTATGTTTTTAAGGCTATCCCAAATGGCGATGAGGGCAGATTCTGTGCCTTTTCCTGGGCGGATTCCTGTCTGGTAGTCTGAAAGTATGGAGTTATCTTCAGTGAATTGTGACATCTGGGCAAATGCTGATGCTTCCATCAGCTTGCACAGAAAAGGCCCATTTGTAATTGGTCTGTAGTTGTTAGGATCATGCGGGCGCAGGTTTGTTTTCTTTAATAAAGTATATATGTGCTTTTTTTAGGCCTTTAGGAAAGATTCCCCTAGTTAAAGAATTATTGATTCTTCTTCTTACTGGTGTGCAAGCAGAGGTAGTTAGAAGTATAGCATACAGAGAACAAAGGGTGAAACATGACACTACATGATGCAGCCTGGTTGAAATCACAAACTCTTGTCTAAGTAAAATGGTCTTTGGAATGGGTAAAAAGTGCTACAATCTAAGTGAACAAACGTGAACTAACAGAAGGTGCACCCCAGAAAGGAGAGAAAGGAAATAGAGGCAGATAAAGAGGTTTGGTGGGACTTACCATATGATTACCAACTCATTGCCCAACCCTGATTCAAGCAGTAGTAAGTCCAGACAAAAAACACTAAGATGGCACTTACTCCAAATCTACAACCAGTAAGGAAGTGGTGACACTTTATTGCTTAAAAGTGTATACTCGTGCATAAGCTAACAAGCTGCCTCGGCCAAATATGATACCAGTGTAGGAAGGTTTAGAGCAGACTGGCCTTAAGTGTGAGGTGTCCTACTGGAGGTCAAAGGTTATCTGAAAAACTGAGGAAACAGATCTCCTGGAGGTTACTTGCTGAGTTGTTAAGTGTTCTGAACATTTTCTCACTTTCCATATTATATGTGCAAGAATGAAGGATTCAACAGCAATTCATGTTAATACTATTATAGAATTACACAGTTTTCTGAATTAATTGAATGTGTCCCCTCTAAGTGCTCGATGTGCTAAAGGTCAGCTCACAATATATTTGTTTTTCAGCACATCCATACTAGACTGCAACCTGGACTTTATATTGCAATGTTGCCAATGTACTAGGCAGTTATATCACAAAATGTGGATTTCCAGGAGGTCACAAAATGTTCTAACTAATAAATATTAATTAGTCAGGAGACATTCTGTGATCACCTGTGAATACGTGTGAACAGGGCGATGGAGGTCTGCACACGTAGCAGACTTCTGTCCCTGTGTTTGCATTCCTAGCATAAAACGTTTTTAAAGCAGTCTATGCCCCTTAAAGTGACAGGTGCTGTTTCTAAAACAAAGGGCCTGATTTAGATCTTGACGGTGTTACCGCCAAGCTGCATCAGGCGGACCCGGAGAGACTGTCAAGTCAACGGGGTTCCGCCCGCTGTATTTAGTTGTTACAGCTCTGCAAGGGGTGGACTGGTGACGAATTGCTGACTGAGGGAAAAGGCAGCAGGACCCAATGGACTTTGTACAATGACATGGGCTATGGAATGGAGGAAAGTGACACACACACTGTTACTTAGCCATGTGTCTCCCTGCGGTACACACTACGCAATACACCACATACACACCATCATCCGTTACAATTCCAACAACCCATACACGCCGAAAACACACATTGACATACATCAGTGACACAACATACACCATTGACAATGCACCCACACATGATGCAACCACAACAACACAACTACACAGTCAGCTACACAAACAAACTCACACACAAGCACAACTACACACATCAGAACGTCCGTCACACAATACTCACCTGAATGTGTCACCCAGCAACACAACATACACAACAACATCGATCTCACATGCAAGTGACGTACATACAGACACAACATCACCCACTCATCTCCCTCCACCTCAACCAGGCAATCCACACACATACATACACACACGTACTGACTTTGAATCTGAGGGTGCAGTCACCAACCACTGAAACAGCCCAATGAGACTCACAAAAAAAGAGAAGAACACACCTTTACGGCTTCCTCCGATTTGGGATTCACAAAGGGTCACAAAAGCTCCTTTGTAATTTGGAAATGCTTTTATGACTCCCAAAAGGACTTTGTGACTGCAAAGCACCTGTTTAGAGTGTACCAAAGTGTTTTTTTTGTGTGTGCAATTCGTAGATTTCTTTGTACATCACGTCTTCAGTTCTGCTTTGTCACGACGTAGGCCACACCCTGAACCACTTCTTCCCATGTACATCCTTTGAAACGATTACTTCAGAACACAAGTAGGTGAATTTTCAGTGAGTGCACCTAAATCAAGAGGTGCTGTATGTTTTCCATATGGAAAGGAGAGCAAGTTTGTTTTTAAACATCTTAGTTAATCACTATCAGAAAAAGCTCCAGCATGTTATAGATATAAGCCCTGTGTCTATCATTTATTTTGTTTTAGTTCACAAGCGGTGAAGACTAGATCAGTGCAGAGGAAAATAGTATGCTTTCAGTTGGATGTACTAACAGTTTCATGTAGTTTGCTCTATTTTAGTTTTACTATCAGTATACCTCTGTACGGTTTTACCAAACTTTGTTTTACAAAGTAAAACCACATTACCACTGCACAATTCTCTAGGCTCCGAAGAATGGATTTACTAAAGAAATGCAAATCTTAAATCCTTATTTAACACATGTTCAGTTTCATTACGCATATAGTAAATTGAAGAGATGTATTCTAATAGTTAAGCCGCAGACCTTGAAAACGAGGCACTTTGTTTCCTATGCCAAACATAATTGAATGTCATGTGTTTGTGAGCAAATCAATCACTTAATCTACCTATGACTACAACTGTAAATATGTTAACAGTTGTGCATTTGGAAGTATGTAAAATGTAATTCTGCAATACAAATGTGTAAGCAACAGCTTGATGAACTTTGTCACCCAGCAGCCCCACAAATGTACTGGTGTTGCTCCCGAGTTAGCACATCATTATATTTAAAAACCAGTACTAGTACAGTTTAGTTTATTTCGGTTATTTCTGGTAGTAATGTTCATAACACAATTAGAGAGAAAAATGAAGTAAAAAACACGAATTTGTTTTATTTTAAGAACACTAGTTAAGATCTCACAGCACACTAATAAGAATTGAATAACATATAGTAAAATAACAGTTATAGTCATGCATATATAATCCAGACTGTATCTCACGCTTCACAAACTTGAGGAAGTTGAAACACAAATAAAGAAAAACCAAGAAAGTCCTTTTCATCATTTGCCTTCACTATCTGAAACAATCTATCGCTCCATGTGACACTCTCTCCCCTCTTATATTGTTAGGAAAGAATTAAAGACTGTTCTCTCTGCCCTTCTCTGCCCCTTGACATCCCTACCTCCGTGGCACTGCAGATATCTGATCTATCGTGGTTTTGGGATATTCCCAATATGCCTATATCATGTAAAGCCATATAAAACCTCCACTGTCATTCCAGGGCTGGCCACCCACTTCATGAATAAACCAAATTAAATATTCATCCAGCCGTTTTCCAGTTTATCAGTGCCAGGCAAGCGGAGAAGGAAAATTAGCTGTTGCAAGGTCATCACTGGCTACCCATGGGCAGATGCTGTGCCACCAATATACTCTGTTTCACCCACAAAGCCATCCATAGAAAGGGCCCAGGCTTCCTCCTAGCTGCAAAGACACTATCAAAACATACCCCTCCTCTCCAGACTGGTACCTCCAACTCTCTCCACCACCTCCTTAAATCTGATAAACCCCCTTTTTCACACAGACATAACAATATGGAATTCTCTCTGTGCAAACAGAAAAAACTTCAAGGACCATGCGGAATTCATGAAAGAAGTTAAGTCAACCACCAGACAGAATCACTTATCACCAGAAAGAGGGCATGGACGACATAGGACCCAGAATCCTATCCACAAGACTACAATTTCCCGTCCAGGATGGCATGCAGGAGAGCATGCACATTCATGCATAAGTGCAGTTACGCATTTGCAAAGCTATTATATTATCACCTTCTGTCCTACATGAATAGTACAAAACACTTCCCACTAAGCTACACAATAACCATGTTATAGTCCAAAGCATCCATTCACTCACTCCTCCTGTCCCACTACATTGCAGGGCACAGCATGAGAAACCATAATAACAACAAAACATTGCTCATCATGCACACCTTAAAGACCACCAAACCACAATCTTTCATCCAAGCACAGATTAGCCTACTACCCTTCAATTGATAACACTAGCATCTCATCAAGGGTATGAAGGACTATATAAATGCAACTAGAATACAAAACAATCTAATTTATTTGGGTGGGTGTCCTGCCATTATTTAAAAACATGCTATTGCACAGGTTAATAAACAACAAATGCCAAATAAAATAGCGAATTACAGCCTATGACTTATTGTTCAAGCCTACATAGACAAGTGCATTTTGTAATTTGTATATTTTCTTTCTGGGACCATGTAGGAAAATGTCTCCTTGATGCAGTTACCCCCCCCCCCCACCACACACACACTTTTTGCCTGATATTGATGCTGACTTGACTGAGAGTGTGCTGGAACCCCCCTAACCAGGCCCCAGCACCAGTGTTCTTTCACTAAAAATGTACCATTGTTTCCACAATTGGCACACCTCTGGCACACAGATAAGTCCCTTGTAAAAGGTACCAGTGGTACCAAGGGTCCTGTGACCAGGAAAGGTCCCTAAGGGCTGCACTATGTGTTGTGCCACCCTAAGGGACCCCTCACCTAACACATGCACACTGCCACTGCAGATTGTGTGTGTTGGTGGGGAGAAAAAGGCAAAGTCGACATGGCATCCCCCTCAGGGTGACATGAACACAAAACACTGCCTGTGGCAGGGGTAATTCACCCCTCTAGCAGGCCTTAAAGCCCTAAGGCAGGGTGCACTATACCACAGGTGAGGGCATAGCTGCATGAGCACTATGATTTATTAAAAAATGCACACAGAGGGGATCTTAGTTATGCCCCCTGTATTTTACCCAATCCTTCAGTGCAGGACTGACTGGTCTGTGCCAGCCTGCCACTGAGAGAAGTTTCTGGCCCCCTGTGGTGAGAGCCTTTGCGCTCTCTGGGGCTAGAAACAAAGCCTGCACTGGGTGGAGGTGCTTCACACCCCTCTCCCGCAGAAACTGTAACACCTAGCAGTGGGCCTCAAAGGCTCAGGCTTCGTGTTACAATGCCCCAGGGCACTCCAGCTAGTGGAGATGTCTGCCCCCGGACACAGCCCTCACTTTTGGCGGCAAGTCCAGGGAGATAATGAGAAAAACATGGAGGAGTCACTCCCTCAGCCAGGTACATCCCTAATGTGACCAGAGCTGAAGTGACCCCCTCCTTGGAAAATCCTCCATCTTGTTTTGGAGGATTTAGCTCAATAGGGATAGGGATGTGCTCCCCTCCCCAAAGGAAGGGAGTACAAGGAGGGGGTAGCCACCCTCAAGGAAAGTTGCCCTTGGCTACTGCCCTGTGACCTTAACACACCCCTAAATTCAGTATTTAGGGGTGACCCCTAACCAAGAAAATCAGATTCCTAATGGCCTAACAAGAAGAAGGACTGCTGACCTGAAAACCCAGCAGAAAAGAAGACAACTTCTTTGGCCCCAGCCCTACCGGCCTGTCTTCTGATTAAAAAAAACTGCAACAGCGACGCAACCTGCGGGCCTAGCAACCTCTGCCGACTCGGAGGGCTGCCCTGCAAATCCAAAGAACCAAGAAACTCCAGTGGACAGCAGCCCTGTCTAAAGCAACAAGAAGAAGGCATCTTTAAAGGGACTCTCACCTCACTCCAGAAGCGTGAGTCCCCACCACTCTGCACCCGACTCCCCTGGCCCGTGTCTAGAGAAACCAACGCCGCAGAGAGGACCCCCCCAGGCGACTCCGACGACGTGTCCACCCTGAGCCAACCTTTCTGCACCCCTACGACGATGCCTGCAGATGGAATCCAGAAGACCCCCCCTGACCGCGACTGCCCGGTAACAAAGAAACTAGATGCCTGGAAGAAGCACTGTAGCCGCAGCCCCCAGGCCCACGAAGAACCAACCAGTGGTGCAACAGTGACCAGCAGGTGTCCTTCACCTTTGCCCAGTCAGTGGCTGGCCTGAGAAGCCCCCCTGTGCCCTGCCTGCATCATCAGAGTGACCCCCTGGTGCCTCCCTTGATTTCTATACAATACCCAACGCCTTGTTTGCCCACTGTACCCGGCCCCCCTGTGCCGCTGAGGGTGTGTTTTGTGTGCCTGCATGAGGCCCCCATAGTGCTCTACAAAACCCCCTGGTCTGCTCCCCGAGGATGCTGGTACTTACCAGCTAGCAGACTGGAACCGGAGCATCCCTAGTCTCCATAGGCGCCTATGTTATTTGTGCCTCTCTTTGACCTCTGCACCTGACTGGCCCTGTGTGTTTGGGGTTGACTTGTACCCCCAATGGTAGGCTGCCTATGCCCCGGAGACTGAACTTGTAAGTGCGTTACTTACCTCAAAGGGTAACCTGTACTTACCTCCACCAGGAACTGTTGAATTTTGCAGTGTCAACTTTAAAAAAAGCTTATTGCCATTTTATGCCAAACTGTATACATTACTGTTTTAATTCAAAGTCCTATCTTTACCTATGCAAAGTACCTTACATTTAATATACTTACCTGCAATTTGAATCTTGTGGTTCTAAAATATATTAAGAAAAGAATATTTTTTTTATATAAAAACCTATTGGCCTGGAGTTAAGTCATTGAGTGTGTGTTCCTATTTATTGCCTGTGTGTGTACAACAAATGCTTAACACTACCCACTGATAAGCCTAACTGCTCGACCACAGTACCACAAATAGAGCATTAGTATTATCTATTATTGCCTCTGTCAAGCCTCATGGGGAACCCCTGGTCTCTGTGCACACTATCTCTCACTTTGAGATAGTATATACAGAGCCAGCTTTCTACAGACAATTCTGTATCTTTATAAGCTAAAGCACCTCTTCAAAGATAAAAGTGAATGGACATGTGTAATGACAACTTTAGAACACGTACCAAAGTCTCCATTCGTCTATGAGCTAATGATCCAACTCTTCATGTTTCCTGGGATACTAATGTGCATAAACCTCTTAGTGTTGTTCCTATTCCAAACAGCATGAAATGTAGTCAGAACAATTGTTTATAAAACCGTGCAATAACTAAGGCAACATAAGTGATAACACAGATTTATCAGTGGGATGTAGGAGTCGGAGTAAAACATGGAGATCAAAGTTGTATTTTTTGGCAGCATTTGATAAACATGTTGATGTGAACAGAATTGAGCCAAATACTCAAGCCACTGCTCATATGTGGTGTTAGCTCAGGATAGTTGCTACTTGGTGTGCCAGCTCTCACAGTACTAAGGGGTTATAAGGAGCTGTGGTGCTAGAGGAAGTTGTTGCAGCAACGTTGATTGCAGAAGGTGAGAGTGTAGTACACTTGGAAAGCCACACTGTGTTGCTGAAATGAACGATGATGTGTGGTGAAGAGGAAGGTAGAACAGAGTCACGAAGATTACATCACATTTGGCAGAATTAGGCAAAAGCCTGAGCTCGCTTGGATCATACATAAAAGCTATGAGCATAGGTTCCTCCGTTCATTAACAGCTACCAAAACACTGCAAATGTGAGATCCCCAATACTTTTGATAGTGATTTGATATGTGCAAATTCAAAAGAATTCAAAGTTGTTTTGTGCAATCCAACTTTGCAAATCGTAAATGTAATGGACACGCGAGTAGATCAGACTGTCACATTCTTCTCAGGCATTGATGGTGTCATGTGCCACTCAAAACCTTTTTGTCAGTGAAAATACTTTTCAGTGAAGCTCAGATCAACCACCAACACCTCTTTTTCTAACCACACACTGTCATTACCTTTGCAATATGAGAAATAACCAACTTATTTCACGAAGTGTATCTATTGACAGCTAGTGTTGCTGTGTGCTCCTGATGTACCCACCATGTTAAAGCATTTTCCTAAATGTAAAGGTTCTCACCATGAGTTCACATTCAACTCATGTTTGTCTTGGGTGCTTTCGCAGGGCATACACATCAAAAGAAACTTCACTGAACAATACTAATTTCAAATTAATTTTCACAAGAAAGTTGAAAAAGAGAACCGCGGGGTACATCAAACAACCTTACGTGTTCCCTGGAACGGGCGTCCTCCTGGAAATCTGGAACTGCATTCTGGATTTTGTTTAGGTGTTTTTTACCCTAATGTATTTGTTTTTAAAAACTTGTGATGGAGAGGTAACTATTACTTTAGGGAGCACCTTGTTTGGACTCTTAGTTCGACTATGACCTCTTTCCTATTATGTATGTTGTGATGGAGTGTGTGTCTGATTTTAGTTTCAAGAAACATCTGTATGCAGGTTACGCAGCTTTTCTCTTGATGCTAGTCACTGTAAAAGCCCCACAAGCAACTCTGACATTCTTCTTTCCCCTTAGGTTTGCACTTGGTCCGTTGATCTCCATTTGATCCTTTTGTCAGGAGTTACCACATATATCTCAAGCAACTACTGTTACTGCATGTAGCACATCTGGTCATTTGGCGGCAAATACGTTCCCACTCAGATTTCTCCAGGTACATATTGGCAGGTCAAACCTTCCAGTCTTTATGACTGGGGGGGCCTGGAAAGTACTGGGACATAAAGATTTTGGTGCAGTAACCATCCAGATTCAGGTTATATGCACCACGTTTGCAGGAGAAATTTGCAATTGGAGTAATTTATTGTATCATATAAACAACGGGCTCCATGGTATTGATATTTATCCGATACCATAAGTAGTGATTCAGCAGCGGGGCATTCATAATCCGGCCTTATGTGGTGAGTCAAGGTGCTCCAAGGATGTCTTTTGCCTGTTTGCCTTGGACTCTGGGGTGATGTTGGAGCTCAGCAACAACACAAATCAAAACCTCTACACACACGCTTGCCTCTCCTGGCTGTAGGTTTCTTACCCCACATCTCTATCAAGTCTTTCAGCTCTTGCACACACTAAGGGTTGGTCCCATTTGCACACACTAAAGGTGGGTGCCATGTGTCGCTGCTCATTGGCAATGAATAATGGGGTACACCCCTTTTTAAGTTGCTGCACAAATTATGTTATGCCTGAAGTAGTCTAAGTCTGATTGTGCTTCATGCATCATGGCCACGAGCTTCTACACAGAGAGAAATTTGACTAACAGTGGACCTCGGAAAAATATCCTAAAGATCTCTTTAAGCATCCCAAGCATTTATAGGGTCCACACCTCAGTTTTTCAGTCTAACCCTAGATTCTGTGTCCTGATCTTTGGACCATGAATAGCTAAAGTAAAAAAAAAAAAATGGGTGCCCTTTGTGATCGAAAGCAAGTGAGAAGTCTTCAAAAGTAAGCGTAATGCATCAAGATGCATTCTGGGCAATATTTGGTGGTATCCTGGGTTCTTCTTTTGGACGAGACAGGAGATGGTAATAGTGATACCAGAAGTTCAAACAGGATTTACAGGCGAGAAATAAATGGCAGAGGATAGTTTTAATGCTGTATCTGTATGATAACAAAGGACAGTAGTCGTCATGCATCATCTTCATTCAGTGTCCTACGTGCATTGCAGCAAGCGTGTTTCTTACTGAAAACTCGCAAATTAGTTACGTCAGTTTGATCAGGATCCTTGGGGGTCTGATTGGAAACTGAACATTTCTGGTCTTAAACAAATTCCATGGACATTTTCAGTTTTCTAAAAACAAATAAAAATCAAGCTGCTAGCACATTCGCTCACCTCCTCCAGAAATGTTATTCTGAAATGAAATTCAGCATTTGGGATTTGTCAGAATTGAGTAATCAGGTGACCAAGGTTTTATTACTTGCAGTTTCCATTAGCTAGGATTGCAGCTAAATAGGCTCGTCTCTACCCTATTGTTGCACTGGATCAGATTTTGTTATCTTTTTTTTTTTTGAGTGGGACGTTGCTTTGGCAGCGACTACATGGGTATGCTTGCTGCTATCCCAGCCTGTGCAAAATATGGCTTGTCACGAGCCTACTGTGTATGTGGTTAAGAAATTATGTGGTTAAGAAATAAATAAATTGCTTGTCTCATTAACAGTGCTCAATTAAATATAGATGAATAACACATTTAAGTGAATTGATGTGATTGTCAATACTACTGCAACTGAACGACACCATAAAACTGAACCAGTGCATTTCTCATTTTATTATAAGATCCACATTTTTAGTAAAAAATGGCATGGTCTGAAAATGCCTTCTTATTAAATGAATATTCATTTTGAATATTCTGATGCACCTCCACCTTTCTTGAAACCACATCACAGCTTAATCCAGACAACAACTCAAGGTATAAAGACAAACTGTTATGAAACTTTTTCACCCAAAATACAGGATTGGCAAGAAATCGTACCATGTTAATTCCAAGCAATGGGATCTCTATTCTGGGACTCACTTCTAGTACACACCAATTGCAATTAACCTTTTAGACTATCACATGGAAGCAGAACAAAGAAATAGTACAGTACTGGTCCCTTACACTTTGTGTGTTCCTGGCCCATATACCAAGTCAGCCATCCACCTGTCTGTGCTCATGCTTCTATGTGAAGTGCTCTTCAATTTTAGATTATCAACAGAACAGACGTCAGATTGGAATGCACACATAAGAGAGCTGATGCTTCATACATTTACAATTCTTACTTCTTAAACTATTACTTAAATTATTACTTTTGAATGTTTTACTACTAAAAATGAAATATTGAAAGAGTCAAAAACGTTTCTCAAAAATATTTAACTATCCGAAAAAAGGGTAGGAAATCATGTGAAAAACCGAACATGGTGGAAAAAAGTGTAAGAAGGAGAAACCAGTATGGGTCATGGGAACAGAATGTAAAAAGAAAGTACAGTAATTGAAAACACAAGAGGCTTCCACAGTACAACCAATAGAAAGAAGCATTTGCAATGTAATAGGTCTTACATTTACTTGAGTTGAGCTATTAGCATTGTAAGTGTATTTGGACGTTTTTTGACACATTAATTGGTCAAACCTGCCACATATTTTGGTCCTTTCTGCCACATAATTTCACTGGCCCTGCATAGAACTAAAGGGCTAGTAGGCCTTCTGGAATATTTATTTAAACAGGGCCCTTAAAACACAAACTACCCCCAGGTGCAAAACATATTTACTTGGCAGCTGGCAATGAATAAATAATTGTACTCCAAGAATGCATGCCTACTGGGCTACTGCCCCTTTACTGCAGTCTGGGGAGTCAAACAAAACACCCATGATTTTTCACACTCTTGAGGAGAGCCATCTCACATGATATTAATGATCCTCGGTCAGTCTTGAACCGTAATGTTAGTTATAAAATATTGATTATTGTATAACATAATCAACTGTAAGCTCTTCTCGTAGTTAGTTTTATAAATGCACGCACACACAGCTCAAGTTTCACAGACTCAAACATGTGTAGTTCATATAGTCAGGTTTCTGCTTTGTATTCACAGCTTATATCACGTTCTAAAAATAAAACTACAAGTCCCAGAATGCAAAGCAGAAGCAAACTAAATGAGCGAATCATGTTTTGAGCTAGGGAGCTGAACAACTTTATGAATACTACTCTAAGGGCTGGTTTCCAGCTTGTATCATGTTCTAAAAAATAAATTACAAGTCCCAGAATGCAAAGCAAAAATATAAACTAAGTGAGCAAATCGTGTTTTGAGCTAGAGAACTGCACAACTCTTCAAATACTACTCCAAGGGCTCGTTTCCAGCTTCTATCACATTATAAATATAAAACTACAAGTCTCAGAATGCAAAGCAGAAACATGAACTAAATGAGTGAATCCCGTTTTGGCCTAGAGAGCAGGACAACTCCACGAATACTACTCCAAGGGCGTTCCAACTTTGTGATATTACAGTTGGAATGCTCTCCTGAATAGTAGTGTATCACAGTAAAAACACGGCAAAGCCAGGATTTCAGCACCTTAACTGACTGTTTTCATCATAGACTGCAGCTATAGCTTAATGGCTGTGGTTGGCCTCCTGCAAAGGGTTTGGAAGTGGACGCAATACACAAATTTCAAAGGTTTTTATTAGGGAGTTCTGTATAGTTGTAATATTACGCTTTTCTGCAGTTTGGGGAGTTGAACGGTCAGGATTTTTCACACGCTTGAGGAGCGCCATCTCAGATGACATTAATAATCCTCAGTCAGTCTTGAACTGAAATATTAGTTATAAAATATTGACTATTGTACAACATAATAAACTGTAAGGTCTCCTCATAGTCAGTTTTATAAATACACACATACACACAGCTCAAGTTTCACAGACTCAAACATGTGTAGTTCATTTAGTCAGGTTTCTGCTTTGTATTCGTAGTTTGTATCATGTTCTAAAAATAAAACTAGAAGTCCCAGAATGCAAAGCAGAAGCAAACTAAATGAGTGAACAACTCTACGCATACTACTCCAAGGGCTGGTTTCCAGCTTGTATCATGATCTAAAAATAAAACTACAAGTCCCGGAATGCAAAGAAAAAACATTAACTAAATGAGCAAATCACGTTTTGAGTTAGGGAACTGGACAACTCTACAAATAGTACTTCATGGGGTGGTTTCCAGCTTGTATCACATTATAAATATAAAACTACAAATCTCAGAATGCAAAGCAGAAATATGAACTAAATGAGTGAATCTCGTTTTCACTTAAGGAGCAGGACAACTCTATGAATACTACTCCAATGGCATTCCAACTTCACAATATTACAGTTGGAATGCTCTCTTGAATAGTAGTGTATCACAGTAAAAACACGGCAAAGCCAGGATTTTAGCACCTTACCTGACTGTTTTCATTACGGACTGCACTACATTTCAAAGGTACAATCTGCAAGCCAGATTAAGGGCCCTATTATGAGTCTGGTGGTCTGAAGACTACCAGACTCGCGGTGGAAGTCAGACCACCGTGGCTTTGGAAGTCCGACCACCACATTATGTCCCTGGTGGTCAGACTGCCAAAAGACTCCCGTCTCCGCCAGGATCTTTGATTTTGACGGGATGACAGCGGTCGTGATTGTAATCAGCCACGGCGGCGCTAAAGTCCACTCTGCCGTGCTGACTACAGCCATGTTCTCCACCAGCCTGTTCAATTGCCATGAAAAGGCTGGTGGAGAACAATTGCCGGGGGCCAAAGGGAGTGCAGAGGCCCCGCTCCCCAGCACCATCAGAATGCACACTGCTTAGCAGACAGTGCGCATTTCGAGGGTGCTGGGGGGCCCCCTGTGCGACAACATGGGACATGACTCCATGTGGAACCGAATCCAATGCCACCGCATGTTGTCCACTGGGCTGATGGTCAGCCCAGTGGAAAACGCGCAATGGATCTGGTGATGAGCCCCCCAGCATCGTGGCGGTCTCCTTATCTGCAGTTTGGTAGTCAGGTTTTTCCGACCACCAAACTCATAATCGGCCCCATAGTAAAGTCTGCAATGTTGTAGCATGTAGGGGAGTGAGCCAACTAGGTGGATGTGGCAGGCTTGTTGAGTGATTAGAGACATGCAAGTATATCTGTATAAGAGTTAAAAGGCAGACATAGCATTATATTGGACATACTCTATAGCATTTCTTATGAAGTGGTTTATGTCTATTGAAATAACACTTATTATAAACCAGAGAGCTTCTATAGGAAGATGGAAGCTAATAAGTCTTTTCTTTAGAGAGGGTGGTGGAGGCTTGTATTGGAGAAGCCACGCAGACAGCATCACAGTGACAAGGAGAATCACCAGTAACAGGTTTTGCTGGGGGGTCTCCTTGAATGGGGTTGGAAATCTTGATATAAAGTTCGTGAGAGTGGGCCTTACCCTTTAATCAGTACTACTGTGTACTATCTCCTTCACTCTCTCCCCAAGGACCTCCTGAGACTAATTATTACTGTCTCTATGATCTCAATTCGCAAAATAAATAAATAACTAAATAAATTGAAAATACATGGAGATTTCCTCTCTGACTTGAACGCACGTTTACATATTTTTGTGAATTCACAAAATCTTCCTGGACATGATCCAAACACAGTTGTAGGAATTTCATCTGACTTTATCAGGTGCAGGGTTTTTTTCCATTGTGGTAATGTTGTATATACACTACAAGTCCACATTGTTGAAAAACAGTTCTAATGTGCAATAAATTGCAGTTACTTTCTCTTTTCTCAAAGGAGTAAACATTTTCCCCAGGGAGAACCTCCGAAGTTTCTGCGTGTGACGTCCTCCTTCCTACCCTGAAAAAAGCCTTTGCGGGGTATAGCTCTCTGCCTGTTTCCAGGGTGAGGGTCAGAGAGGAGTTTGTGACATGTTGGTTCGCTGTGCGCTTGGGTTACTAAGGTTTAATATGCCTGGTGTCTTTACCTTTATGTATGTAGGCATGTATGTGGTATGTTGTCTTTCAGAGCTCTGCACATTGCCAAATGCAGAGATAGATTTTTTTTTTTTTAGATGTGTGACTCTGCAACTACATTTTTATAATTTTACTTCTCAGTAACCCCCTACTGAGACTCATCCCCAAAGCCCCTTTCCAGACTGCTGTATGGCACAATAGGCACTGCAGTCTCAAGTTCAGTAGGTAGTGCTTATGGGGCCGAGTTAGAACATGCATCTCTTCTCTTCCCTTGACTAGTGACGAAATAGCAACACATGTGGTCTTCTTTAGATGGTGTCACGTTAATGTTATAAATAACATTACTCAAAAGGGCTGGATTTACAAACAAGCATCAGTAAAAGTTAACAGGAAATTTCATGCATTAGAATTGATGCTCCCAAATCATTCATACTTGGCACGTTTTCTACACTGAAGTGCAAGCTCAAGAAAAGGATGTAAGTGATCCGTCCAATTTCTCTTGGATTGTTAGGCTTCACTCAATACATTTAGTGTGGTGCAAAAGTTGTAATTCTTATTATCTTCTCAGTCGTGCGTATTGCTTCCAGACCTACTGTGTTCTCATGAGCCAAACCATCGTCTCTCATCAAAGTGCTAAGGAGTGACATCTACTGTTCTGAGTAGGAGTTTTGTGGCCAGGTCGAAAACCTGAATGGAATTTGCCTATTAGGTCATGTTTTGGGGTGAGCCATTTATTTGGCTGACTACACGTTTTTCCAGAATTTTTCCCATTTATGTTCATTTTTAAATAAATTGGATGTTTTCTAGATTTTTGGAATCTGGGTGAGGCTTTTTGAGCCATGGGCTGAAATAAGTGTTTAAAGAAAAGAGCTGTGTTCTAGGGAAGAATTGATTATATTTTTAGCCAGGCTGGGAAAAGGATATTAATTTACAGTTTATCATTTTGGCAGTATTCTCAGGGGTTAATATTCAAGGCGGCCTTCAGGATGTTGAGAGGATAGGGAGCAGTGTTAGGAAGTTGAGCTGGAAGCACTACTTGCCACTTAGGGCCTCATTATGAGTTTGGTGGTCAGACCACCATGGGGGCAGTCTTTCAAACGATGTCAGGCTGATGGTCCCAAGACCACTGGATTACGAGTTCCCACGGGGCTGGCGTGAGTGGCATGTTGAGGCGGGGGTAGTATTATGGAACTACTGCCGGCCATGCATCCTTACCTGTCGGCACAACAGGTAGACTGTGCTCATGTACCATGTCATACACGGGACCCAAACCCCAAATATTTTGGGGGGCTTTATCCCCCACAGTCCCCCGTTTTGGGCCCCTTACCTGCCCAACCACCAATCTTTCCATGGCGGTGGGATCACCTTTGAAAGCTTAGCGGACATGCAGGTCATAATGGTCATGGCAGCCCCAAAGTTAGGATCTCCGACATTGGCCGCTGTGCTCAGGACCATGCTGCACTGACTATGGCAGTGCCAGCAGTCCGCTAGTGGTCTTCTGGCAGTCTGATCGCCAAACTTGTAATCTGGTGGCCCGACTGCCAAAGCTGCAGCGGTTTGACTGCTACCATGGCGGTCCATGGACCACCAAACTCATAATGAGGCCCTTAGTGTGGCTCATGTGTGAGAAAGTAGTAGTCTAGATGTATTCATGCTAATTTTCTTTCATCAGAGAAAATACTGGTGGTCATCCCAGAATCTCAGCACTGTCTGGACTGAAACTGCAGGGGAGGAAAACGTGCTGTCTGCCAGTATACCAGTAATAAACTACTGTTCACAGCACACTGCAAACCTCTATATACTTTAAAGAGACAATGTCAATATTGGATATTGCTTTCCTTTTTAGTGCATACTTTGCTAGGCAATCCTGCTACAATGTTGCTGCCACTAAGCCCTTGCCATATGTAATTCTAAAGACTGGGGGCTGTACATTCTACTTAGCATTAGCTCTGAAGAAACAAGGACGATTGAGAATCAACTTTATTGCATATGTACATATAAACGTCATGTAAAAGGTATTAGAGTTCTAGTCTGCACATATAATTCCTAGGAAATGGAAACAACAAGTATAAACGGTGTTGGGTGTTTTTCAGTTCCACAGAACTCATCTTCAACAGGACAGCATATAGCAATGAAGCTTCAAATAGTTATTCAAAACATTGGGAGACATATTAATGTACATTTGAGATATTTATTTTTAGCATGTTATGTTCTCAGAAATTCAAATTGAAACACAGAACTGTTTACACAGAGCTATTACTAAGGTATATCTCTTTACAGTTGCACTCATGGTTTTCACTCCCAATGACCAATTCCTTCATCTATTTGTCTCATGGAGATCCATTACATCCTGCAAACCTATACCAGCAGAAGGGGTTGGATTCTGTGCACCAGAGTGGTGCAACCTGACATGAAAGAGCTTTGGGCCAGATGTACCAAAAAAGCAATTTGCGACTTGCAAATTGCGAGTCCCTGCGACTCGCAATTTGCAAGTCGCAAATTGCTATGCAGTACGGTGTCTCAGACACCGACTGCAACTCGCAATGGGGTCGCAATGACCCACCTCATGAATATTCATGAGGTGGGTCGCAAATTGCGGCCCCATTGCGAGTATGGGCACTCGCTAACATGGAGACCTGCTGACGTCAGCAGGCCTCCATGTTAGCGACCTGCTTGTCAATAAAGCAGGTTTTTTTTTTCTTAAGTGTAGCCCGTTTTCCCTAAGGGAAAACGAGCTGCACTACAAAAAAAAACGAAACCTTTAGTTTCGGATTTTTCAGGGCAGGGAGTGGTCCCTTGGACCACTCCCTGCCCTGAAAAAATATTTTGGGGTGCAATCACAAACTGGAAGGGGTCCCATGGGGACCCCTTCCAATTTGCGATTGGGTTACCATCCACTTGAAGTGGATGCTAACTGCGATGCCATTTGCGACCGCATATGCGGTCGCAAATGTTATTGCATCCCAATGCGACTCGCAAATAGGAAGGGAACACCCCTTCCTATTTGCGAGTCTGAAATGCCGACTCGCAAAATGCATTTCTGCATTGGGATACGCGTTTTGCGAGTCGCAAACGGCAAATTTTGCCGTTTGCGAGTCGCAAAACCTTTGCTACATCTGGCCCTTTATTATTAGTACATCACCTTTCAGAGGTGGAATTCAAATCGTAATATGCAATGGAGAGATGTCTGTGTATGATGTTGTTGATTCAGTGTATTGTTTTTTTGACAGTGTAGTGGCTTCTCTGTACTCACTAAAGTGGATTGTGTGTGCAATGACAGCACCACCACACATCAGTGACCATCTTTAATGCTTGATGTGCATCGGGACTCAATATCTATCCTCGTGGTATTTTCATACAGGCACAACTCATACATTTCAGGTATTGTGTTTCAAACCCGACTCACCTCAGTAAGGGTTTTTTTCAATATGAATAGCTACTTACTTATCTGCAAATAGATCCAAACCACTCACTGATTCTGTGTTCTTTTCCCCTTCCCTCTAAGCTTTCAATGTATTTATTGATAGCTATTTATAAAGCTTAACCCTCTGGGTAGCAGTGAAGTATGGTACATTGTGGTATAATCTTTACAAACCTAGATCTTGTGCAGTAGTTGAAGAAATGAGAATGAAGTTGGGTCCAATATGAAGGAAGCTTATGCTTGGCTTTAGGAGCTGGAAAGCTCCTTTTTGGAGGTGTGTGAGATGGTGCTTGAAGAGATGGGCCTTTAACACTCTCCCGACCAGCAAGAGTGATGGATCAAGTTTGATGTGTGGAGTCTTGTTGTTTAGGTTCCTGCGGGCATGCCTGATGATTTGTTTCCAGTGTCTCTTTTAGTCAATTCTTAGTGCCTAGAAACAATTTGTTTCATTTTGCACTTTTCAGTTCTCCATCAGTCACCCAAGAGATCCTCTTACAAAATGTAATTCAGGTACTGTGGTATTATAATCTTTGAAAACTACAACATTTGGTATTATTTGACTGGCAAAACTTTAAACATGAAAAACACTCTGATTATGTGTTAAGTTCTTCACCAGATGCCTTCCTTTTAAACTAGCATCCCTGAATGCAAAGCAGTAGTTTTATTTTACTTGTTCAGTGACTCATATACATGTACTGATTTAATATTTTGGTGGGCTTAGTTGCTCATTGAGATTGTTGTTCTGGGAAATCTCCCTGCCAGAACATTACTATGTAACCTTAGAGCATTCCTTAAAATAGATTCCAGCTCATTGAAGACCTGTGGTTGAACCCGACAATAAACATTGATAAAATAATATTATATTTTTTAACTGTTTGCTTCTGCAGCTTGTTTCTTACACGTAACAAAACCCCTTAAGTATTTTAAATATTTTCTATTGGTTTCCAGTGTTGTATTCTACTGCATATAACAGTGTTTCCAAAATAAGTCACTTCCTATGAAATATCAGGTGGAAACATATGAAAATATGTACATAATTACAACTCTTAAACTGCAAAGTTAAATGTATTCAAAAATGTGTTACATCCTGGTGTAATAAATGTATGATATGTGTTATTTTATGTAGATATGGAAAGCACACTACCACCCAGAAGGGTATCCTGGCATTGATCAGGTGTGAGTGAAGCCAAACCAAGGGCCTAGTGGGACTTGCGAACAGCCATCTCTTTTCAGCATCTTGGGGAATTCCAAAAGTGAAGCCGAGGCTCTTATGTGTAGCAGTAGGTCATTCCATGCTTTAGGATTGATGAGGGAGATGGCTCGACCACCGGATCTGGTTTTCCGTATGCGTAGGATGCTTGCATGAAGGAGTCTGGATGAACTGAGATGTCTGGAACATTTGTGAAAGCAGATGTAATTATTGAGGGGTGCTGGGCCAGTTTTATGTAATGTCTTTAAAGTGTGGTTAATTAGTTTGAATTATGCTTGTTTGTGTATGGAGAGTTCCTTTAGGTGTGAGGTGATGTGAGTGCAACATAGAAGGTTAAGAATGATTCCGGCTGCTGAGATCTGAACAGCCTGCAGTCTTTGGGTGAGTTTTTGTTGATCCCAGCACAGAGCGTATTTCTATAGTCCAGCTTGCTTGATGCAAGGGCATGTGTGTCAGTTTTCCTAGTGCTGATTAGAAGCCATTTGAAAATCTTCCTCAACAGCTATCAGGTTTTGAAGCATGAAGCAGTGACAGCATTGATTTGGGTGGTCATGTTGAGCTTGCTGTCGATGAGGATCCAGAAGTCCCTGGCATGGGTCATGAGGATGGGTGTTCGTCCTAGCTCTGTTGCCCACCAGATGGAGTCCCACAGTGAAGTTCTCTTCCCAAAGATCATAATTTCGGTCTTGTCAGTGTTCAACACTTAGACTTCATCCACGGGGCGGTTTCAGTCATAAAGGCATTTAACTTAGCGTTTTGTCTGAAAGGGAGAGAATGAGGTGTGTGAGGAGTTTGATGTTGTGAGTGTGGATGATGCTGCCAGAGGCATTATGTATGCATTGATTAGGGTCAGACTGTGGGAGGTGCTGAAATAAATTTATAAGACACTGAGACCATTTCCATCAGTGATGGGCATGTTTTAAGTGGTTTGTGAATGGCTCCATCATCATAACCTCTGTGCAGCCCAACACTCTCAATGAAGTGGAGGAACAAAGAGAATCGCAGGCACACCATCTACTTTTTAAATTTGTTCTCCTTCTTGTCATTGTGGATTAATGGATGGATGGAAAACCTAGTCGATGCTGCTTTGCAAAACTGAAAACTTCTGAGTTTGCTTCTGGTGTCTAAAGATTAGATGATTGCAGTGTCTTCTGGGCTAATGGTCATAATGCGTGTGTTTCCCAGTTGCCATCCAGGGACTCAGAAGCATCTATGCCCATTCCACCTACAATGTATTTAGGGCATCTGGAGTACGTTTTGCAGGTTGTGATCAAGGAGCATTATGTTGATGACTTGTTTGGGCTCTTGCTTTAGCTCTAATTCTGAGGGAATGCAGAGGAACCTTAAGGTTACTATAGCTGTTGTGGTCTAGGAGATGGAGTCCTTTGGCTTCTCCGAATTTTTATAGCTGCACTCTGCACCACTTTGAGACGTGATATTTGACAGCTTGATGTTAAGGTGAGTCAAGTTTACTGTTGGTGATAAATCCTACTGCTTCCCGTTGGTCCAGAGGAAGAATGACTGCTAGAATGCCTCATAGAAGGCATAGGTCGTGGTGAGATGAGCTGGATGTATATACAACATTCCTATTGAGAAACATTAATGCTTTGCAATGATTAGTAAGTTCTGACGTACACTAGGCATTAATGCTTGTAGAGACTGTCAGCAAAAGTGTTGTATCATTCGCCCTAGCAGTGTGGGGGGGGGCAAGCTCCCGGTGGGCCCCTCAGCACAGTACCCTGTGCACGGGCCCCTGGCCTCAGAGCTCTGACTGGATCCAGGACCCCTCCATGTACTTTGCAGGGGGCCCGATAAAGTGGTCGGCAACCTGTACCTTGTCTTAATCTGTTCTATTTCTCTCAGTTCTTCAATATACCTTCATCTTATCCTCAACAGCAAGGCCAATACAAGCTCAGCAAACTCTTACCACAACAAAACCATCTTTGGAATGTGCTCCATAAGGGTCCTTTGGATTTTTAACCCATTCCTGGAGCTGCATTCTTCTTTCACAGGTGTTCTCATCATGCCCATATTTAGAGGATGGTTACTACATTCTCATTTAGAGGCAATGGTCTTGAAACATTTCACTAGGCAAATGGTCCTTCTTTCACCTCCCTGGTCATTCATTGAAATAAAGCGCGCGCCAATAGTCAGATCTGTGACTTCGGCTGTCATGTCTCTGCGTGTCAGGGTAACCCAGCGACATGCGTATAATCTATACACTTTAAAAGAAAAAAGCAATCCCATATTAGAGCTGACATTCTCAGGGCTCTTTTAAGTGGAAAGGTTTGACTGTGATTATACATGGGTTTATAGAACAGTCTTTGTGTATTTGTGTTTCCATTGGCTGTAATGAGAAACAATTGGTAATAGTTAACTACAGATACCTTTGGGGCATAGCAGTCCATGCTCAGCAGCTGGATTCTGACCTGGAGCAAGGTCATGGGACACAAATAGAATCAGCACATAGCTGCCTGGTCTGCTCTGGCACAGCAACACTGTCAGCACAATCAAGTGAAAATGAAACAAGCATTTTCAATGCAACGAGTCTCGCATTACCTCGAGTTAGAGCTATTAGCGTTGTAAAGAGAAAAGAAACGCAGCGTGATCGCACTATGTAAAATGCAGCACAATCGTGCTGCGTGGAAAATAAACAGATAAAGTAGTCCGGACACCATGCTGAAAACATCAAGCCTCATATGTTTTTAGTAGTTTACTGGTGCGGTGTAGGTGGGATAAACACCGAAAAAGGCATGACGTATGCATGCCTTTCACAAAGGAAAGCAAGCGGATTTTAAAAGGCAAGCCCGTGAACCAATGTAAGTGACTGACGTGACATGGGCTTGGTTGAAGCCCATAGAGAGATTACAGAATGGGACGGAGTGCTTTGCGCTCGCCCATAAAAGGTAGAGAGGCCTGGAGTAAAAGAAACGTACTGCATAATTAAAATCCCTGGCAGCTGTCTCTAGCATGGAGTGAGTCCTTTCTGTTCTGAGTGCCACAGCAATGATACCTTCTTTTAGTTTAAAAAAAAACAGTTGTTTTTAGTAATAGGCCTTTTTATTGTGTTCTTCTTACATATGCCCTTGCAGTACTACTTCTACTACTACTACTAATAATAATAATAATAATACTTCTTTTGATGTAGCGCTCTATATCGGAATTCACCCATTTCTTGGTGTTACAACTATCAACTAATACTATAGTCCTATTTAATCAAACTTCATTGAACCCAATGCCTCTTTTCTTCTTAGTAGCTGTTGTCATAAAGCAGCGCCACTCTGGATGATAAATTTAAGAAACTTGGGCCCAGATTTACAAGAAAATGATGGAGCTCGACGCTGCGCCAGATTTGGCAGCGCTGTGCTTTGTCATTTTCAAAACGCAGGGATGCACAGTATTAACAATACGGCACACCCCTGTGTTTCCCCCTGCGTAGGCGCTAAATTTGCTCCTGAGCGCCAACGCAGACACCCTTGCACCATGGTGCATTCTTCCCCCTGTGTTGGGGGAAGGATGCAGCACACACAGAAAGAGCAAAAAACAGGAGAAATGAAAGCATTTCTAATTGTTGCGCCATGTTAATGCCACCCCTGGGGTGGCGTTAGATTTTCACGCTGCCACAGATGTACGATTCCTCATAAATCTGGGGCAGTGTCAAAATGCCATGGGTGTTGCTGTGGAACGCCCACATCAACACCCATTGCATGTCCCTTCCACACAAAGTGCTGCATGCGAAGGGGCTGTATTTACAAGATGGGGTTAAGCCACAAAAAGTGCCTCAACAACACCTTGTAAATATGGCGCAGTGGATAGTGCCACTGAAGTGTCACAAAAAGTGACGCTCCGGTGACACTAGGGCCTTGTAAAATGGCCCTTAATTTCAGATCCTATTTTTAGGTGAGAAGACCACCTCATACAGGTTCTGTTTTGAAGCCAGTTCCTGAGGCTGATAACGTCTTGGATGGGAAGTGGGCGGGACCTGGTATCAGCCAGGAGGCTCGTGCCTACTTCCCCTAGGCCTGATGTAAAGGTTCACATCTCCCGGGTTTTTTAACATTATCAGTGCCGCTGTACACTCGAATGTGATTGAACAGCCCCATTGTGATAAGTGCAAGGGCTGGATCTCCGTGCAAGGCTATTATTACGCTCTTTAATAAGGACCACATGAAAGGGAACGTGCGGAGGGGGTTGGACACGAGTCAGACATCTGGTTGAAATTTCTGCCTCCAGGAATGCAAGTGATGCAGATACTGAGATCTAAAACACATTATGACCATTAACCTAATAACGGAGATAAACAAGGCAATTTACGTGGACAAAGCAGGAAACCGTGGCTGCGTTCATGAAAAGAAAGGGCGCTATCAGTTTAACGAGGTGCGCGCCTCTGGTAACCTGCGGAGCTCTACCTCCTTCGGGGGATAACATCACACCGTGGGCCGCCATCTTCCTGCTTCGTCCTCGGTGATGATGTGTGTCGGAGAGCGCAGCTGACTTTATGAGCTGTGCCAGAATGCTTTGCCTTCGCCAGGAGCCATTTATTCACATCGCATCACATAAAACATTTTATAATGTACTTGTTCTCATGTGCAGCAGGCGGGCGCGCGTGCGTATGCTTATACCTAGAACGTGTTTACTTTAATCCTAGCACTGTCCAAACCTATGCACACATTTGCAGGAATAAACATGCCGGTAAAAGCGGTAGTGAATCACTCATATCACCCTTTCTTACTGTTTAGCCCGGTTAACTGTGACCTCTCAACTTGCTAAGAAGCATCTGCTTGTAATGTTGTGCCCAAGCATCCTAGGGTACCATTTTGTCAAAGACCATAGGCTGACTTGGGCAGGCCTTCATTCAGCATGTGCGAGCTGAGCTCGAGAGGGCGCCAGAGCTCCCTGTAGCTGTCTTCTTATGACTTGGGTTCAAAGAAAGGTGTCAGAGGGGGCACCAAATTTGGGATCACTCAGGGCACTCTATGAGAAAATGCCAGCTCTGAACTTGGGTCATCAGTTGACTACATGTTTCCTATTTGTCTGTCCAAAAAGAGGCACGATGACTGGCTGGGCTACATGCCAGTTTCCTCCCTTTGTTGAGCCAGGTTCTGGTAGCGAGAGTTAGCGGAATGAATCATACACCAAACTTTTTCATGTCAGTGTTTAAGAATACCATTCAGAGACAAAGAATGTTTCAGTGATCAAGGTCTTAAGGGACACCTGGGCATGTCAGTAGAGTGTGAATTATCATGCACCAGTTTCTTTATCTTTTAGCGCATTTAACATGTGTTATCAGAACGCTGTACATGTAAAGTAAGAAATACAGAGTTTGCAAATTAGATTGACCAAGTCAACTGGCCAATTGCCAAATGCCTATGGAGAGACGCATAATGCTGAGCATTAGGGGTGTGCCAAACACGTGTATTTTTCTGTAGTGTAAGTACGCACAATTACCACAAAATATATGAACATAAGGTAATTTAATTATGTGTTAGCTGGAATTATTTCGGTGAATAAGTTCTTACAATTTTCTGGTTGATAAGATTGAGCTCATTTTCAATCAATGAGTTTTTAGAGTTTTCTAGGGAGATAAGATGGATTTAATTTTTGGAGCTGCTTGCGGTGCTAAATGGGGGTGGGGCGGCCCACATGTGGGTGGGGAGGTCAGAGGTTTAGGGGGTTGGTGGCAGGGGGAATTAATAAAAGCATTTTTTTTTAAACTTACCTCTATCGTCGCAGCCACCATCACCACTGCGTTGCTCCTCTGCAGACAGGCTGCAGGCATAGGCTCCCAGCCTGCCCTGTGGCCAATCCTGACACTGCTCAGAGCAGCGTTAGGATTGGCTGGGAGCACCCAGCCAGGGTGCTCCCAGGTAGGCTGGGACCCTGTGCATGCTCTCTCCAGCCCGGCAACACAGTGCCAGGCTGGAAAGAGCCTACTGCGCATGTGTGTTTGGATGGCATTTGGCCAGCCCAAGACGGCTGGCCAAACATACATGCACAGTGAGGGGGAGTGCACAGTGCTGTGTGCTTGTCACAGCCTGTGGCCGGCCCTTTTTACCAAAAAACAATAATAAACAGCCGTGCCTGTTTAATTTTAAGTTAATGACATTTTAGTTATTGATGGGGTGGAAAGTGCCTGATGTGTTCTGGTAGTGCTCAAAAGGTTTGGAAAAGGTGTGCATCTTGGCTTTTGTTTACTAATGAATTGCCCAGGCACTTATGTGAAGTAACACAATTCAAAAGACAACATTCACTACATTTACTCTTTTGAAGGTCTGCCTTGCATTGCACGCGTTCTTTAATAAACACACATTTGCATTGCAATAGGTCTTGCATTTGATTGACTTAGAGCTATTGGCATTGTAAGTGCTTAATTGGATGTTCCTTGCCACATAAATTGGTCAACCCTGCCGCATAATTTGGTCCCCTGCATAATTCCAGTGGCCCTGCATATAACTAAACCACTTCCATTTACCTTCTTCCTCTATCTGCAGCAACAATGAAAATATTGCCATTATTTATTATATTTTTTTTATATTATTATTTTGTTGTCCCCCCCCCCCAACTTAGTGTGGGTACCCATAGATGACCTAGACAGAAAGAGCACGCGTGCAGTGAGATTGGATAAAAATGTTTTGTAAAAGGAATGCTCCACAAAGCATTATGGGGTGAGTTTCCGAGTGCAGCAGAGATTTTAGTATCTTGGCTGTAATGCTCAGAACAGCCCCTAGGGGGCACCACAATAAAAATAACATTTATAAGAAACATGGTCATGTAACCATAAAATCAGCCTGTGGAGAGCATAACCAAATGAAAACAGAATGGCAGAATGTAATGCAGTATAACCATATATTTAGCTCCTACAGGGCGTAGTGCATTAAACATTTTCAGGCCTACTAAAATAATATTACAAACAAAGGCCCTTAAAACACAAACTACTCCCAGTTGGAAAACAAAAGTTTCAGCCACAAGAGAACTTAAAAAGACATTCAATGGTGTGATAGGTTACTATTTGGGGTCTCCCCAACCTAGTGTGGGGACCCAGAGAAGACCTAGGTAGAAAGAGCGTGTGGTGTTGAACGTTTTGATGGTGGTCCATTGTCCTAGAACCACCACACGATGAGTTATGGGCAACAATGTTTTGTAAAAGGAATGCCCAGCACAGTTTTATGGGGTAAGTTTTCGAGTGCAGCAAATATTGTAATGTCTTGATTGTAATTGTTGAATAGCCCCTAGAGGACTCTATAATAAAAATAGCATTTGTAAGAAACATGGTCATGTAACCATTTAGTCAGCCCCTTGAGGGCATAAAGACATGAAAACAGAATGGCAGAAAGAAATGCAGTGTAACCATATATGTAACCCCTAGAGAGCATAGTGCCTTACACATTTTCAAGCCTAGCAGGCCTACTCCAGTACTATTACAAACTAAGGCCCATAAAACACAAACTACTCCCAGCTGTAAAACAAACGCTCCAGCCATGAGAGAGATTAAAAAGACATTGTATGGTGGGAAAGGTTAGTATTTTGGGTTGCCCCCAACCTAGTGTGGGGAACCAGAGATGACTTAGAAAGATCATGTTGTTCTGAATGGTTTGGTGGTGATCCCATTGTTGTAGGACCGCCACAGGCTCAGTTATGTCCAAAAATGTTTTGAAAAAGAAATGGACTGCAAAGCATTATGGGACGAGTTTCCCTAGTGCAGAGAATATTGCAGTATCAGCTCTACCCCTGTGCTGGGTGAACTGCTTTGAGGATTTCCGTGTTTTTTTGTGCTAAATGCTCCAGTTTGTATATTTTTCAACTGCTAGACTTGTTGAGTGGTACTCATGTAAAGAACTCCTCAGATGGAAGTTGCGCAATATGAAACTTCACCTACTCATGTAAAGCACTCCTCCGATCGAGTTCATACTATATGAGCACATGAAAAATATTAAAGAGAACCCCCCTGCAGCTTGCAGCCCTTGTACGCAGACACAGCAAAGAAACAGCAGCATGCCCAAAACAAGGAAGAGGAAAAAACAACATACGCCCATGCAGCACGAAGCGGCGAGGCAAAAGAAAAAAGTAGTGCAACACACTAAAGTATATGTCAGATCGTGGAATAATCCATGTAAGAGGGTCAGTCTCATAGTTGGTAACAAAGCAGCCTCAAAGCACGACAAACGTAAAGCATTTACCTACGAAATCATGGGAATTTTGAAAGACAGGCCAAGGAACAAATGAAAGTGATGGGTGTGAGATGGGCATGTTGCAGGTCTACAGGTGTAGATTACAACATGTTGCAAGACTGCGCTTGCGCACTGCCTAGGCTCGACCTAAAAAGGACCCTGGCTTGATGTTTTTGATTTGTTTTCTGAATTCCTACTAAGATCCCTAATATGAGGTGCATTTTCCATGTTACATGGGGGACATGGGCTTACTACCATGATGAGTTTCATGTGAAAGTAAAGCGGCTGGCACGTAATGCAGGGGATCCTAAATGAAGTTCTCCAACAGTAGCCCATGTGAGTTAGTCTAGAGGTCAGAGACCTGGTGGAACCTTATGGCTGCAGAGACCAGTTGCATCACTTCGGAAGATACTCTATAGATGGCTATTCTAGCTTAGTGTAAGACAACAATGACAGTAATTCCACCATGCAGGTGTGATAACTCCAAGTCTGACCTACTTGATAGACAACCTTTATAAAAATGGACAGGTTTATCCTACTAAGTTGGTGGTGTGGTAGAACTAATTTTGCGATGCTTTCCTTCTGAGTTTGCATTTTACCAATCATTTTGATAGAGAAGTTCAGATTTAGTGTATTTAACAAGGTAAGGTGTAATGTTTAACTCTTTGTATTGTTTCAGGTATAACTAAATGTTTTACTTTTATGTAAGAGACTGAAGTCAGTCTTGTTGGGTTTCCGTTTCAGAGAGTGGCCTCCAATGTTTTAAGATGGTGATGAAGACTTCCAACCTTTTCAGAGAGGATGCCATCCGGTATAGTAGAGCGTAGTCGACATATTGAAGAATATTGATACTGAATCCAAGCAGCACCACAGAGAAAGAACATTTAGAAAAAGAGAGTTAATTCCTGATGACTTCCAGTGTATGCATATTTTAAGATGCTTGCAAGATCAACGAAACAAGAGGAAAACAGTGAACACTACATTTGGCAATGGATGAAACCATGCCCATGATTACAGAATTAAGCCACAGGGATTCTATTTATTGGGACTGATTCACAGAGCTCTTTTTAAGCTTGGTGAAATTCCTGACTGTCCACTATAGACGGTTTCCAAACCAGAGTCAACGTAAATAAGGATGACTAAGGCTCACGTGGGTGTAACTCATGCAAGC
The DNA here is from genome assembly GCF_031143425.1 of Pleurodeles waltl. Lineage (NCBI taxonomy): Eukaryota > Metazoa > Chordata > Amphibia > Caudata > Salamandridae > Pleurodeles > Pleurodeles waltl. The sequence goes on along the minus strand of NC_090436.1, from coordinate 185,114,070 downwards.
ATGCATGTTTTAACCATTTGTAAATGTTAACTTTTAGGTGAAAATAAAAGAGCGCTTCCATTGGAAATGTAATCAAGGGTTGCCACTATAAATAAGTAGCTTTTTGATTACTAATCTGAGGGTGTAAGTTACACCCAAACGGATCAGGAGGAGGTGCTGCAACAAATATCAGAGAGCAGACAAATCACACCATTGTTAACACGATGTCTGATGCAGTGAATAGCAAAGAATCAGTAGCAAACAGAAACACCAGTTTTCCTAACCCTCCTCATTGTGTATATATCATACATGCACGAGTCTCCAGTGTACGTAGACCCTATACAGATAGCACCTCTGGGCCTGATGTACTTAGGTGCGCACTGACTACTTACTGTGCATCCCACCCCGAGCACAAACCAGCATTTACAGGATGTTGCAGTAACTCCTGCCTTAATATACATGAACAGGAGCTGATTTGGAACTCCTTGCAAATGCATGGATGGATTCCTATGTGGGGGAGCAGACCCCACTTCTGCAGTTGCATTACCTAAATGCTAGCATTTTTAGGTTTCTCCTGCACAGCGCTTGCTCTGTGCTTGCAAAATCTTTTATGTTAAAAAAAAAATCTTAAAGGGGGCTTAGGGCCAACCCATTACTTACCTTAATTTACCATTGGCTGGCTCCCAAATGGTTTCCACATCGCTCTACTTACCATTGGTTGGGTCTGACGTAGCTCTTTGCTGGTTAAAGTCTTCTCCTTGCATCCGTCGTCATGCAGTACTCGTCCACTGCTTCCGAGACCTGTCTCCTTCCACTTGCCGCTTCTGCTGCGGGGCTAGGGGGACCCAAACAGGGGCTCTTTTGAAGTTGTGTTACTGTCTTTACCTTTTAGTGGACATCATTGTTTCTGCTCTGCAAGTGAACTATTGAGTACAACGTGTCCCCTTCCCGGTGTAGGGGACATTTCCATTTCCCCACCTTCAGGACCATCAAAGCGGTTCTTTCTCAGGGAAGCAGCCAGCAGCACTGGCCATGAATCGACCCCTCCCTTGCTCAGGCTCGTGTCACTCCCTCAGGCTATTTTCCACAGACCTATGCCACCTCCCAGTCTCTCGGCGGCAGAAGAGTGGTCTCCCTGACCACCGTCCAGTACGCACACAGTGGTGAGCCGACAGGCACGCCCTAGAAATCCTTGCTCCCCGGGGCGCTTTGCCAGTGTGAGGTTGGGGCATGGCTCCCAGGCTGGCGATCCACTTCCATGCTGCCTAGACCTAGGGCAACAGAGGCCCCCCAGTTCCATCTGCGGCTGCAACAAGACACAACCCCGGCCTCCTCCGACACGCTGGGCCATTCCCAAACATTACGGCAGCAGTCTCACTCACTGTTTCTGCCAGTGTCACTGCCATCTCCACCAGTCCGACTCGACCCGACCAGCTGCTTTTCTCTTCACCTCTGCCCCCAAACTGCAGGTAAGTGCTCCCACACAGCCGGACACCAAGCCCTCCAGCGGGCCTCGTGCCATCTCTCGCCCGCAGCTGCGAGGCATGGTATTTGTTGTTACAGTACATCAAAAAATAGTATGATTGTGTCTGCTGCACTTTTGGACATAAATGTCTGGGTTCTGATTCGGTGCACCATAGGATATAATGACGCTTTCAGCACTTCTGTAGCAGAACTTTCTGTTCTCCTGGCAAGACTTATGTAGTGGGTCTTTTTCCACAGCCTGCCCTTCGTGGTTAGACAAGTGGACCGCACTGAGCCCTCTGGAGTACGGGGTTACGTGTGGGTCTCCAGAGGTTGTTACCAGCATGTAGCACTAGATGCCAGTTCGGAGTGATGTCTCATTAAATCTGTTGCTGGCATGCGATTTTTCTGTAGTATTAACACATAAACCTGCATGCTCTAAGTGATTTTGCGCAGAGTGAAGCAGGGTGTACGCGGACCTTTACTCTCTAGGATGGTTTTGACACGTTAGATGCTCCAGACACAATGTAGTGGGAGAATTGCAAGTAGTCTAAACCACTAGTAATTACTGAGTGGTATTTAGAGCCCAATGTTGTTTTTGGTTTCACCTGCACAGTGCTTACAAAATCTTTTATGTTTAAAAAAAAAAATCTTAATGGATATGATCCAAATTACAGTAGATTAAAAATCCACGACTGGGTGATGGTAACTCTTTTGGAACTGGAACAATTGGCACCTTCTTTCTTGGAAGTGATGCTTGTCTGTTTTTTGTTGGACTTCCTTGCCAGCACAGCTGCCTGGTTGACCTGTTGTTACCACAATTTAACAAGCATTGGCAAAGCCAATAGGTTTTGTGTTTTTTTTTTTTTTCTTTTGTATTCTATATTACTATGTAACTGGATAATAAATATTAGAAAATTGTTATAATAATGTTTTTTTTACATTTGATAAACTGTTATTGGTTGTTTATGTTGTGATGTATGTTGGATCAGCCTTCCTAGTTCTGTAGCACAATAGGCCTTTTCAGCTCTGTCCTACTTCTAAAAAGATCTCGAGTCTGTGCCATTTCCACTGCCTTGGTTCAGTACACCATTTTCTATAGTCCTATAGTCCAGATGCAGTGGCTTGGCTTCTCCTTCTCGAGTAGTATTTGACTGCAAGGTCAGCATTACTTGCCACTTTGACAGCAGGCCAGACAGGTTCCCAGACATCACACAAGATGGTGCAGATTTCAGGTGATATCCCCTCACCTCTTCGAGACTGGCTGTCAGGGACCTCAGACATGGTTCTCTGTAATTCTTTGAGTACTCTGGAGTGCACTCCCTCACCTAGTCATGAAGAAACAGGAAATGGAACCAACTGGGATAGTTTCCGTCTTATCCCTATAGTCACTTTCCAGACACGCATGTAGATTCCACTGTGAGTGTTCTAGAACCATTTTGAAGCAAATGCCTTTCAAAAGTATTTTCACCTTCTGCAGAGCAGACACAGTCTTTTTTTGAAAATTATAGCTCTCACAGAGGATGTCAGAATTGACAGCCTTAAGGAAGTTTTCCCCCAAACCTTTTGCCTGCCTTACTTTTGCTGATCTGTTTTTGTTGACCTTAAGACTCTGGGCACTTTACCACTGCTACCCAGTGCTAAAGTACCAGTGCTCAGTCTCCTAAAACATGGTAACATTGGTGTATCCACAATTGGCATATTTAATTTACTTATAAGTCCCTAGTAAAGTGCAGTATATATGCCTAGGTCTATAAATTAAATGCTACCAGTGGGCCTGCAGCACTGATTGTGCCACCCATTTAAGTAGCCCTTTAAACATGTCTCAGGCCTGCCACTGCAGAGCCTATATGTGCAGTTTCACTGCCATATCGACATTTAAAACTCCTTGCCAAGCCTTAAACTCCACTTTTATTACACATATGAGACCCCTAAGGATGGCCCAAGGTAGCCTATTGGGCAAGGTGTGGTGTAAGTAAAAGGCAGAACATATACTTTCAGTTTTACATGTCCTGGTAATGAACATCTTCCAAATTTGTTTTTCACTATTGTGAGGCCTACCCCTGTCATAGGGTGAAATTGGGGATTCCTTAATACACCTAATAATTGCAATTACTGATTGAGAAGGAGTAGGACTGTTGTGTTTGGTACCTGCTCTGTGTGCATGCTGCCTTCCTCCAATACATTCCTGAGGTGGGTTACATCTGGGCTTTGTGCATCCCCTCTTGATAATCACACACAAAGAAAGCTGAGGTGTGCCATTTATTTCCTGATGGCCTACGATTATGGATCTTCCTGAGCTAGATGGGAGGGACAACCTGACACTTGCACCTGAATAGGCCTGTGTCTGTCCCCCACATAAGGAGCTGCATGCCCCCCCCCCTTAGTTTGTCTGGAGCCAGGGCAGGAAAGGGAGGGCATGTGCACACTTCAAAGCCTCTCTTTGAATTAACCCCCACTTCAAAAGCACCACTGGGTATAAGAACTGGACTTCTTACCCTACCAAGTCAACACACTTCTGGACCTAAGGATACTCTTCGAGGAAGAGGGACTACTGTGCTAAAGGGACTGTCACTCTGCAGGAACTCTGCTGGACTCCTGCTTTGCTGTGCTGGTCCTGCTGCCTGCAATCTCCTTGACTGGGAGTGAGAAGGACTGGACCTTCATCTCTAAAACCCCAGAACCAAGTGACTCCAATGACTTGCTGGCTTGCCTTTCCATTCTACAATGTCTCGGACATCAAAGACTGCCTGCATCTCCAACAGCACCTGGCTATGCCACCTGTGGGATTTGCCCTGCCAAGTGGTATCAATTCAGTCCTGGGCCCTTGGAAGTGGTTTCTTCTGTTCTGCATCTCTTGATGGTCACGCATTGCTACTGTTGTGCCGAATGGAACTGCCACGTTGCCTCCCAGTGCCAATGCATCGCTGTTGCCGCAGAGGAAAACAACTTTGCAGCATCAACTGTGTGACTCAGAACAGCACATCGCCTTCAGCCTCAATGCCTTGCCTTTGCATCACCTGGCTGTGTGGCTCGACGATGATGCATCACCTTCACAAAGGGAGTCTGGTGCTGTACTACTGCTCTATGATAGGTGACTGCACAGCTCAACAATGATGCATCCCCTGACTGCGTGGACTGAAATCAATGCATTGCCTTCACATCATTTCTGTTCCTTATATCGGGAACTCGCCATCAATGCCCCCCTCAACACAAGGTACTGTTTCAGTGGAACAAGATTGGTTCCTGTTGTCAGCCCGCGCTCTATCAAAGTCAGCCTTAACTTTGGATTTACCCCGGTCTATTGTGACTAGATACCCCTGATTGGCACTTTAAGTTTCTAAGCACTACAATTGCAGATTTTCTTTTGGATTTTTGTCATTTTGGGCTTGTTATTTTTTATTAAGTTAAAATCTATTTTTCTAACTTGGTTTGCATTATTTTTGTGAGCTGTTTTCTCTGCTTTATGTTTTAAGTGTTGCACAAATACTTTACACATTGCCTCGTAAGTTAAACCTGCCTGCTTTCTGCCAAGCTACCAAAGAGTGAACACAGGTTAATTTAAGTTTTTCATCTGACCTACTCTGTCTAGGATTGTGGTTTCTGCTTGGACAGGGTGCATACCTCTGCCAACCACCAACCCAATTTATAATGGAAGGTAAAGTCAATACTGCAAATAAACTGGAGTCCCCAAAACATAAGGACAGTGAAGTCTAACTCTGTACCTGGCTGTTACCATCCTTCTGGAGTAGTACACTTGTGAGAGAAAAAAGGTCAAGCCTTACCTAGAAGATTCCCTCCGGACAACAAAAAAGAGCTCCCTTCTCTCCTAATCACACCCACCATCAGCTAAAGTGCAGTGTTCAATAAGGCAATTACTAACAGGTCACACAAGCAGCCTTGTCTCCATCCTCCAACATTTCTTAGACTACATGCATCTATGTGAGCAATACAATATCGATGGCTCGGGGGGCTGTACAACAACCTCCATTTTGTACTCTTCTTTTTCAGGGGCATCCCAATTGATCGCATTGGTATCTGCAGCAATACCTTCTCAATTATTAACATGAATCCTTGTTACCAGTCACCATACATACAGCACACACATGGCATATACCCAGAGATGTGAACGCAGGATGTGGGTATTGCATTTAAGCAACACTTTACTCAAGTGGTACTCTTAGGCACCACCATGGGTAAAGAGGAACAAAGGTTTAATTAGTATTATCAGATAAGTCCCAGGCCATGGACCGTAATCCCATCTCAACTAGAGTGTCTGCTTAGTGCACTCCTTCAGACCTCAGACCCAACCTCTGTGTCTCATTGTTAGTTACAAAGCATTGGCCTCAGCACACAAGCAGGATTATCATGCATGCTGGGCTAAAAAATGTCAGGGTAGCAGATAACATATAATTGTGGTTACTCAGAGTAGGGGTGAAAATTGTACTACCATGCAGGAGAAATTCCTTTCTGAATACTGGCATAAAAAACATGCCTGACCTTTGTTTAATAATGATACACTCCTTCAGACATAAATCAATGGAATCTGACCATCAGTTCTGCCCTTTATATTTTAAACTCTCTCCTCTTTTTCTCTGACTACTTTCTGGCTGTGTGTGTGTGTGTGCGTTTGTGTGTGAGAGTATATAATTACAGAAACAAAACAAAGGATAAAGGGATGTTTTTGTTAGGTGAAAATGTCAGTTAAACAAACAATTTTAAATGAATAAATCACTGAAATCCACCAGTTATAGTTATCTCAAGTAACTAGTGCCCTAAATTAACTTTCCAAAGCAAAAACAAGAAGTGATGGACGGAATGCTGAACATTGTCAAACATTCACCCCCAGTACAGTGATCTGGGCCTAAATCCATCGTTTTTTTGCTGCCCATGCCATTCCAGTTTGGACCCAGCCATATGCAAATCAGTCTTGACCCTGTTCCCCATGGGAACAGTCCAGCCCGAACTGCTAGGCCAGGTCTTCCCTGGACTAGAAACAAGCATCCTGGGACCGGTTTCGAGGTTTCATCCCTCATCAGCCAGGCTAGCTTGAATCCAATGGAATGGGAAGCACGGGACCCACGTCTGGGCATACCCTTCCCACTCAGGGCGACAAAGCAAAAACAACAAGTGATGGACGGAATGCTGAACATTGTCAAACATTCACCCCCAGTACAGTGATCTGGGCCTAAATCCATCGTTTTTTTGCTGCCATGCCATTCCAGATTGGACCCAGCCATATGCAAATCAGTCTTGACCCTGTTCCCCATGGGAACAGTCCAGCCCGAACTGCTAGGCCAGGTCTTCCCTGGACTAGAAACAAGCATCCTGGGTCCGGTTTCGGGGTTTCATTCCTCATCAGCCAGGCTAGCTTGAATCCATTGGCATGGGAAGCACGGGACCCACGTCTGGGCATACCCTTCCCACTTAGGGCGACAAAGCAAAAACAACAAGTGATGGACGGAATGCTGAACATTGTCAAACATTCAGCCCCAGTACAGTGATCTGGGCCTAAATCCATCATTTCCATGCACAAATTAAGCAAAAAATAGAACTTTTTTGTAATGTTTTATGGCGATTTCTCAAAGTGTGTTGAAGTTATTGGCACCACATAAAAAGCATTTCCTATGGAAATGCTGACCTAGCTAAAACTACCCAGTGGGGACTGCCACTGGGTTATATATAATCTTTGGTTTAATAAGTGAATTTCTATGTTTTTTAAATTCTATTTCCTAACTTTAACATTCCTGTAACCATTGTTTTATTCAGTGAATTTCAACTTTTTTTTAACGTAAAGTCATTTTCATGCCTATACATTAATCCACCCACCATCTTTGCACAGCCTTTTGCAGTGTGCAGACAGGGTTGGCCACAGGGCCTGGCCTGCGACCAGTTCCTTCGCCCAATCCGTATAACAACCCAACCCCACACGCCCCCCCTCTCAGGTCGATCTCAGCTCCTGGGATCTCATCCTCTGGAGCCCAACCTAAACATTATTTTTGGGTTTTGGGAGGCAGGCCGATCTTGTCCCCTGGGACCCCATCCCCCCAGGGTGGGACCTAATTATTTATTTTTTGTGGAAAGGGGGTGCATGGCCCCCCTCCCCAGTGCCAATCTCAATCCCGGGAACCCCATCCCCTAGGGCCCAGCCACGTGACCTAGGTGCCCCCCAGGGCGCCCAGTGAAAATGTCTGAGACTGTGGGGGGAGCCTAAAGGCCCAGTGGTCCCAGTCAGCTCCCCCCTCCTGTGGGAGGCGGCATTGCTATCACAGAGCGGGAGCTGCTAAAGCAGCTCCCGCTCTGTGAGAGCATTTTCCTCTGTATCCTTGCCTGCAGTTTTGCAGTTTTGCTGGCAGGGAGACAGAGCAAACCTCTGCTTGCAGCGAGGGAGAGCTGTTTGACAGTTCTCCCTAGCTGCGAGCAGTGTTTGCTGTGACTTGGGAGCAGCTGTTAAAGCTGTCGCTAAGACACAGCAAGACACAGCAAACAGCTATGCCCCAAGGTGGGCTTCTTGGGACATAGCAGGAGATGGCCCTGGGGGGTGGCGATCCCCTGGGCCATCAGTGGCCCCTCTAACTAAAATAGTCTTGGGGGGGTGGTGGTACCCGGGGCTGCAGGGGTCCGAAACCGATCCCCCTTTTCTTTTTTTTAACATTTGCCCCGGGGAGGTGATGGTGCTCGGGGCTGTGCAGGGGAGCATGTCCCCACTGCACATAGTTGCAGAAACGCCCCAGGGAGTTGGTGGTGCCCAAGTCTGCACGGGGCTGTGCAGTGTCTCCGCATGCAATTTGAGAAATGCCCCTGCGAGGTGGTTGTCCCCGGTACTGTGAGAGGACCGCACCACCCCCTGCACACAATCTGTGCAATGCCCCAGGGAGGTGACTGTCCCTGGGGCTGCAGGGGGAGCTGCGTGCCCCCCCCTGCACACAAATTCTGCAATGCCACTGGGAGGTGGTGGTTCCCGGGGCTTATGTGGCGGGCCAGGTGGCCCCTGCGTTATAGTGATTTCAAGCACCGGGGAGGTGGTAGTCCTCAGGGCTGCAGAGGGGGCGGACCCCCCCATTACAGTTGTTTGAAGCCCCGGGTAGGAGAGGGTCCTCTGGGGCTTGAGGGGGTCCGGAGGGCCTCCCGCATTAAAAATGTAAATGACCCAAGGCCCGGCCCACCTGAGGGCCTCAGAGAAACAAGCCTGGGAGTAGCGCTTGTTTTTTTTTTATTTGTAGCAAGTTTGTGAATTTCGCAAATTAGCAGCAAAAAAAATAATCCTCTTTATCCCTGGAGGGGGTCCCACCACTCGAGCTAAGGGGTTAGGGTGTCCTTACCCTGGCCTCTTTTCCTTTTTTCACAGTTTTAGATGGCTGCCAACATTTCCTTATTTGAAGTGTTGGCAGACAATCAGAGCTGTACATTTCCATTTTGTTTTTGTGAGTCATCGCAAAGGATACACTGTCCTAGATATACAAATGTGCTTTCCCTTTAATATCTTCAAAACTACTGAACGGATTTACAGCAGACAAGCAAAAGCATAATTTGGTCCCGAAAGCTAGCTTTTTGACAAGTTTGAAATAATTGCTCCCAGTGGTTTGGGCTGCAGTCGTGTCTAAAGGTCCTGTCCTGTAGGAATTAACAAAGAAAACGCATCTTTTTTTACCACAGAAGTGCCGGTATTCTACGGGGCTAAATATGCTGTGATTCGAGCAAGGCTCTGTCTACCCTAATAATCCAAACACACCTTCCAAAAAAAGAACTCTTGAATCTCCTGAGAGTGCAAAGGTTATTTTATTACAAGCCTCTCCCGATGTGTTTCGGTCAACACTGATAGTTGCAATGCACCTATGCACATTTTCAAAACAGTCCCAGTGAAAACAGGGAAGTCACAACATCCATTGAAGGTACAGTATTAATATATTGAAAACACACATATATCTTAAATGAATTTCAGAATCTGAGAAACCAACAATTTTAATTTGCTTCTCGTGAGAAGAAAGGCAAATCCACAGAAAGATGTCACAATTTTCTGTTACCTGGGGAGCCAGCAGGGTCATAGGGCCTATAGGGCTCCCCCTGCAGCCCCAACATATTTGGCATATGTGGGTACCCCAGTACTTCCCTGGAAGTTTTGCCTTTATTCCTCCAATTTTGTTTTTTTTGGCCTTAAGACTCTGTGAAGTTTACCACTGCTAACCAGTGCTAAAGTGCTTGTGCTCTCTCCCTTAAACATATTAAAATTGACTTACACTAGATTGATTTACTTATAAGTCCCTAGTAAAGTGGTACTACATGTACCCAGGACCAGTAAATGAAATGCTAATAGTGGCCTGCAGCACTCATTGTGCAACTCACTGAAGTACCACTTTAAAACATTGCAGCCTGTGGTGCAGTTTTAAACAGCCATTTTGACCTGGAAAAATAAATCTCTTGTCAGGCCTGAATCTTCCTTTGTTATAGATAAAGGGCACCTCTAAGGTAAGCCCTAAACATTCCAAATGGCAGGGATCAATTTATTTTAAAAAGTAGGACATGTGAGTTTAAGTTTTACATGTGTTGGTGGTGAAAAACTCAAATTTTATTTTTACTACCGTAAAGCCCGTCTCTCCTATTAGATAACATTAGATTAACTTAGTACATTTAATAAATGCTACGTTTGATTGGGAATGAATAGAAATGTCAAGTTTTGATACAAATTAATTCTAATTTAAAACCCTCTTTAATGGTAAAGTCAGATTTTAAGTCACATTTCTGAAAATGCCACTTTATGAAATTTGTCATTACCTTGTCCCAACTATTTGGTGTCTGCAGCTTGTGTCCTGGGTCACATGGCTGTACATAGCTTTGTCTTTGTTGTATTCCTCCTAGACAGTGTGACAATGGTTGACTAGCTGTTGGCAGAATGGGCCATCCTACCAGGATAGGTGGGGCAAAGCTGTTAACTGTCCCACATCCATTTCATAGGGCTGCCTTCGGCACACTCACAAAGGAACTTGACACCATTCTTGGACTTCCTGGCACCTTAGCAGGGGAAGGGAAGAAATTTCCAGAACCAGATGTGAGGGTTGCCAGGATTTCATCCCCACTTCAAAGGCTGGCATAAGTGATAAATATTGGACCTTCTGAACCACCTCTTCAATACACTCCTAGGGCTTTGGGAGATTCAGAAGGACTGTCTGTCTCACTACTGCCAGAAGGGCTTCCCTGCTGCCTTGTCACCCAGTGCTGAAAGGACCGTCTTGGTTACTTGCTAACTGAAGGAAGACTGGACGTGTTCATTGAACATAGGACCACCAGAGACATTCTAAGGGCTAGTTATCTGGCTTCATGGGTGAGCTACAGGGACATAACAAGCTCCAGAGTTGTTGAACCCTGCACCTGATCTCTGCTTGAAATTAGTCCTTTACACCCCAGCTTGTTCCTCCGAGGTCCTGTACCCTTGGAAATGGTGTTAGAGGTGCTGCTCTTGCCTTACTCTAAAACTTGGTACTTAGAAGAAAATCCTGAAAAAAAAGTGGCAGATGAACTGACAGAAAACCAAGACCTACCTGCCAGCCAATCTGCCCAAGATGCATCACCAGTAAGCCTGACTTCATGGTAGCTTTTGCTAAATTTCCCTCTGCAGCAGCAGGTCCTGTTCAGTGGGACCTCTCAGCGAAGGTATCCGGCCTAGTGGAGCCCTTGTCTGCTACAGCCTGCAGTTACCAGGTTCCTTCAACTGGAGGGACAAGGGCCCTCATTACGAGTCTGGTAGTCTCATGACTGCCAGACTCGCAGTAGCGGTCTCTCCGCCAACAGGCAGGCGGTGAAGAGTGTGGCCTGTTACATTATGAGTGTGGCAGGTTGGCCAATACCAACCCGCCACATCCCCGCTCATACTGCCAGGGTGGTTCCACCCACCTGGCCGGAGATTAGCATCTCCAACCTGGTGTCCAGTGAGGACCGGTGGTGGTATTAGGAGTCAGCTTTCCACCAGGTTTTCCGCAGTGAAAACCCTGGCGGAAAGGCTACCGTTGACAGGAACTTTCTTCCATGTTACTGGCAGACAACTCCCCCCAGAAAGCCCAGCATCCCAACCCCCTCCATACCAGAACGTCCACCCCTTCTTCTAGTACAGCGTCCTCCCTCCCTCCACCCCCTCCTAGAACAGTGGCCCCACTCCCTTTCTAATACAGCGCCCCAATCCCTACCCACCCCCGCATATATGCACATGCACGCAGACACCCACACGCACCCCACATACACTCATTCCCCCAAACTGACATTCACGCATTCACTCACATACATCTATACACGCATTCACTTCAACATTCATACAGGCACTCACTCACATGCATCCATACACACATTCACTTCAGCATTCATACACACACTCACTCACATGCATCCGTACATGCATTCACTCCAGCATTCATACATGCATTCAACCACGTGCATCCATTTACGCATTTGCTTCAACATTCATACAAGCATTCAACCACACATATACACCTCCATACACAAACAACCATACACACTTACATGCACACACGCAGACAACGCCCACTCACACACAACACCCCCCACCCTTCGACACCCCTCCCCTGTCGGACGCCTGACTTACTTTGTCGGCGAGGAGGTCGTCCGGCAGGGAACAGGTGCTTCCACCGCTGGCAGCACCCTGCCGTCAGGACACCGCCAGGCCGTATTACAGGTCGTAATACGGCTGGCATAATCCTTTTGGCAGGGCGGTGCTGGTAGTGGAACCGCCCATGCACCTGCCACAGCCAGCACAACTACTGCAGGATTTCCACCCAAAATGTGGCGGAAATCCAGCATTACTCGTAGTATGGTGGGCGGAAGACCGCCAGTACTGACAGTCTTCTGGCGCCCACGGCTTTGGTGGTCTTTGCAAAAGACTGCCAAAGTCGTAATGAGGGCCAAAGTCTTATAGTAGAAATTGTCACTGTGAATCTGTTCTGAATCTGCTCAACAATGACACCTTTTCCTCTGACACCATCTGTTGCCTTGCTCCAATGAACTCTACTTTTATAGAAAGTTTTCTTCAAAAATTCTTCCAAGTTTGAAAGTAATCCAAGACTGGGCCCAATGTACTCAATGTAGCCGAACCATACATAATCATGATCAGCATAACTTTTGACTTTGCCCTGATCTCTCGTGACCAGATACCCGTGGTTAGTGCTTTGATTGTTTAGGCACTATTTTACACTTAAAACTTTAAAAATGAATAACTCTGGCTCTACTGGTTGGATTTAATTTGTCTTTGTGTTATTTTATTTGTTAACATTTACTCTATTTTAGTAAATTTGTTTGGTATTTTTCTTGTGCTGCATTTTCCCTTCATTACTGTTTGAGTTCTGCATAAATACCTAGCACCTCTACATTAAGCCTGACTGCTTTATCACCCAGCTACCAGAGGGTTAAGTACAGGTTATTTTAGTGAATTAATTATTCACTGCTCCACGATGGCTGTACTGACTGTAAAAGTAAAACGTCTCAGTCTTGTTTAATATTGTTTTGACTACAAATACTTTATTTAAATGTTAATTGCCAGATGTTGCAATGACCCCTAGACAAAACCAGCAGGCCTGTCTTTTATATATTGACAGTGACTTACATTACATAAAAAAATATAAGTTCACTCAAAAAAACAAAGGGTAAAGTGACATATATAGTTAGGTATTCAAAATCACTTTAGAAATTAACTAGAAAAAAAGAGGTTAAAGTGATGTTATAGTTAGATGCAAAGACAGTTACATTTTAAACTGACATTTACCAATTAGAGTTAACTGGAGTAATTGAAGCTCAAGCTGTGAAGTAACTATAACTCAAGCCCTTGCCATGCACTGCTTATACCCTCACATATTACCTCACTCGTGGGATGTGCTGTAACATCATTGATAACATCGTTGCTGACATCTGAAATTACATCATTGATTAAAACATTGTGCATGGTGTGAACTCGAGTGTTGCAGCATAAAAAAAACACTCCGAAAAGGGAAGACTCAAGGACCAGTGCTAAGATGCAAAGTGGTGTACACATGTACCCGCAGACATGGAAAAGGCTGTGCAAAAATGCGTAAAACTAACTTAGAGGGTGATAAAATCACAAATTCGTAAAAATTGAAGAGCACGGGCCACCATTTTGAATTCAGGAATGAGTGCCGTTTTCTTCAGCTCTCAAATTTGAGTGAATTTGTGAGTTTCACAAGCAGAAAAAAATAATACTCATCTAAAGCACAACGGTAAGCATGATTGAAGGACAGTGATAGTAAGGGTAAACAAAGAAAGAAACAAGCCAGTCACAGAGACATAAAAGACACTTGCACTTACACTTACTTGCAGGCATGTGTTGTATGTAGGTTTGTGAACTTAAAATTGAGAGTGATGGTAAGTTTGTGAATTTAAAAAACTAAACGATGCATTGTTGCTTGGCCACACAGCATGGCTGTCACACATACCATTCACCCCAACATGTTTTTTTGTGAACTCCCAACATATAAACCAGTAAACAGATGGGTTTCATGTCCAAACAAACAAATTATATTGTATCCAGGGTGATGCCAAGGATAATGTGAAAGAGAGGGTATTATCTAACATAACTGGCTGCTCTCCACCTAAATTTGGGAACTTCCCAGAGTTCTCCTTTGTTTTTTGCATATATTTATATATTATATATTTATATTTCTTTATGTATGTGTATATACATTTATATATGTGGGATACATAATAACTAAGGACAAGATGTATGAAAGCATTTTGCATTCGCAAACGGTGCGAATGCCCGTTTGTGAATGCAAAATGCCATTTCTGATTGTATGAAATACATTCTGAACGCAATTTTAAGGAATCGCTAAAATAGCGATTCCTTAAAATTTCGACCCTGTTTAGAGAGTCGCAAATTGCAACTCTCTAAATTAGAAATCGCAAATAAGGATTCCTTATTTGCGATTTCTTAGCACATGTATGAAGCAATTCCTAAATGCGATTTTGGCATTTAGGAATCGCTAATTACCACCAAGTTCAACTTGGTGGTAACCATGTGCAAAATTAAAAAATGCATTTAAACAGCATTTTTTAAATTGTACATGTAAAAGCACACATGCCCTTTTGGCATGTGTGCACCTTACATGTCCCCCAATTTTTTTTGGGGTGCAGCAGAGGGGGCCTTAGCCCCCCCAGCACCCTGGACTTTGCATTTCCCAAAATTGCGAATTCCAGTTAGGAATTCGCAATTTGGGCCATGCTAATTTTTCGCAAATATGGGCCGACAGGCCCATAGATACGAATCGGGGCTGGTATTGCAATTTGCGATTCGGTAATAGCATTTGCGATTTTTAAGAAATCGCTATTACCGAATCGCAAATATAATACATTGCATTTTGCGAATCAGGAATAGCGATTTCTTAAAAATCGCTATTTCCGATTCGCAAAAGGCCTTTTTCATACATCTGGCCCTAAATGTGTTACATGGTCCAATATTGCATTCAAGAGGTTCTGGTAACAACATAAGCTGTGGCCTTGATAATGAGTATAAGTGGTATTTATCACACATAATGAATACAATACCACAGGTAGATTATTTATTGATCGTGATAAATACCATCTATTACGAGTTGTTGGGGAATAAAATGCAGAGTTTGGTATTTAGCCCACCAAAATATCTCCATGACACAGTAAATACCATATGGTTTTCCCTCATTAAAATTCAGCAGGTTTGACCTGGCAATTTAACAAAGGTTAAGTTATTTAATGCCTCTGATAATTATTGGATGAGTTAAATGCCTAACAACTCGCAATTACAACCTGTACATAAACAAACAAGTGGACATTGATTGAAATGATAAAGTTTGTTTTATTTACCTTTCATTAATACATTTTTTATAAAACAATGGGAATTGGTAACGGGCATAATTCTGGATTTACCATATTTGGTAAATCATTAGCAGATGTCACAAACAATGTTATGTCGATCGCAAGTTAATTAAAATAATACTGCCAGAGAAAGTGTAGTGTAATCTGTGTCTTTTGCCACATAATGTAATAACACTCGGACGTGATTTGGTTCTCTATGCTACATAACCCTAGAGCCATGACGATGTTAAACCTCTGCACAGTGGTTTTATGAAGAAAGTATATTTCCCATACTTCACGGGCCACTGCCTTTTTGTACAATAAAGGACCCACATATGTAATGTTGATATAATAGGTTATGTAGGCTTGGAATCTAAAGGGATTTATAAAATGTGAAACGAAGAATGAATCTGAACAGCTACACGTTCACTTTAAAGCATGAAGAATCGGTAGTACAGTCTAGTCTTGCAAAGTTCGAGTTTGCAGATAGCTCCTAAGCTCCTAAATAACAGAGGGGCGCTGTTACGAGAACACTCAACCTTTTGGGGACATCGACTATAGGTATTTTATGTACGGTCGAGGCCACCGAGCTAGGCCACCAACGAGAAAACGGGACCTCTTACAAACCTTATAAGAATTTTTGAAAACTGAAGTCAAGGTTGGCTAGATTGTAGAAAAAGATTGAGGGAAAAGTGCAGGAGTGCTTCTCTGAAGCCTGAATTTGAGGAGTTTTCAGTTCTTTCATATGGAATGCAATGCCACCCTTTACAGCAGCCCTGCAGTAGTTGAACCCCCTTATAGGGAATATTTTCTTCAGAGTTTTGAGGCAAAAGAAGCAAGATGAGGTCTGTTTGTTTTGATGAGGTCTAAGATAAAGTGTATGTAATTGTGTTTGGGTCATGACTTGCACAGGCTGCAAAAACAAGGCTCACTGAGCTTGGCCACCAATGAGACAATGCAAACATCTGCACACTGAACAAAATATAGGAGATATTTTGTATCTAAATTAAATCATATCAAATGCCAAGGGCAGCAATGCCTCTCGGCAGCGGAATTGGAAGAATGCCACCCCCGGCTGTGGACAGCTGTAGAACAATTTTCTTCAAAGCCTTAAGGCAAAATAAGTAGGAGGACGTCAGTTTATTAATATAGAACCAAAGAGAACATTCTTTATCAAAATTAACGCCATTTGATGCCCATGGTTTTTCTCTTGAAACTCCCTGATCTCAAAGTTCCTGAACGCAGAGCCAGGAAAAGAAAATAAAGATGTCTATAAGAGCCATATTCCGTTTCAGTTGCTCCAGCTTTATGGCTCATCCCAACCGCTTCAGGAGGAATAGGAGGATGTTGGAGCAGAAAGGGTGAGATGATCGGTCAACCTTGTTATTCCATCTATGGCTAAGGGCATGTGATATCACTCTAGCTAGAACTAGCTAAAAAGCAAGTCTTTGGACACCAACATTTAAGTCTCCACAGATGGCTGTTTGTATGAACAGAAACATAAGTGGAGGTGTCCTGCTTTGCATGGATTATCATCTATTTAGAAAAAAAATATGTACTGAACAGTGTCCTTGCACATGGTTTTACAAAAGAGGTTAGCTGCATTTGATATAACATTAAAATAAAGTAGATTTTATTATCTGCTATTGCGTTTGTTTTATTTTTTCACATTTGCACATATTATTGACTTTTGTGGACATCAGTGATATCATTTCTTGTAATGTATTCAGGGCTATAGATCTTATAACATCACTTTCTGTAATGCCATCCTTTTCAGTGTTCACACAATGCTACTGCCTGTGATGTTATTGGGGAAGATCAACTGGTACATAATGTCAGTTCTGCTGTGCTTGGCATTTTGATGAATCTATGGGTCAACAATTAAACTGTAATTTTGTTGGTATACACAAACTTCTTTTAGGTCATTTCCATTCTGGATACAGTTAGAGTTACTCTTAGCAAGGAAAAGTGAAGCCCTGCCCAGGATGACAGCGGAATGGGAATACACCCAAAATTGGTGGGATTGTCGGTAGAAGGAGTCTTCCCATGAAAAAAAAAGAATTTTCCCCTGTGGAGGAAAGCAGTTAGCGAGTGCAAACATATTTTGGCCAAGTATTTATATATGAATTATTGTGCACCATGTATGCATTCACAACAGCCCGCAATCGTGAGTACTTCTAGAGAGTTGCATATGTTGTAGTTTCATAGTTTCGCACCCCTTGGATTTTTCTTGAGAATACCAAAAAATAGACTGAGGTATAAATCTGATCGACCGAATTTACAATGTATTTTTTGCCATGACTCAGGAACACAAATTTATAATTTTTACCACTTTGAATTTTTGTTAAGGAGAAGATTCTCTTTAATTCATCACAATATGCCAACTTTGCTTGGCTGTGCCATGAACAGCATAACACTAACCCCATGTGCGCAATATTGTGTGTTTATAGATCATAGATGCTAGGGCTGAGCATCTCTGAACGTGATATTGAACTGTATTGTAAGTTTACATTGTTAGCAGTAGTCCATAAAGAAGTGGAACAAGATACATTAAACTATATCTGTATTCACTCACTCCCCCATTCATCCTTCCACCCACCAACATCAATATTCACTCACTCAAGCTCTAAATCCAGTGAGTCACCCATCCAAGTAAACCCATCAATCAATCAATCAGTTTTTGTAAAGTGCAACTACTCGCCGTGAGGGTCTCAAGGCGCTGGATGGGGCCACCAAAAACACACACTCACCCATACATTACCAAGCACTTTCACAAAAAAAAGACTGACCTACAAACTTTGTGGCTGTTTCTTTGTGTGACACTGATTGGCAATGAATTTCCTACAAGCTTAAGCAGATCACCAAAGAGGAATGCACATTAAACACTATCAGCCATGGTAACTTCATACAATTAACAGTTTCTTAACAAAATTCGAGGGGGCCCCCCGCAAAATACATGGAGGGGCCTCCCCATGATCCAGACCCAGTCAGGAGCTCTCAGCCCGGAGAGCCGCTGCCCATGTAGAGTGCTGGAGGGGACCCCCTGGAGCTCGGGCTCCCCCACCCCACCAATCCCCCCCAAACCGTGGGCTCTGTGGGGGCTATTGTTGTGCCACTGATAATTGAACTACTTCAGGGTAGTAGCATTCTGAAGACTAATACATGTTTTAGGGGCTTCATGCGTGCTCTTTAGAGGACCTTATTCAACCTGAATGTCACAGAATGATTTCTAGTTGACCAGAGCCAGTAAATAAGCTGCACCTTGCAATGGGTTTTCATTGTATAATGGGTATACAGCAATTCATTTGTTAAAATATCAAGAGTGAAAAATAGGTATCAAGGAAACCTTTCTATTTCCAGAATGGGCATAAGATAAGGTGTTGAGAAGCAGTGGTTATTTGCACATATCTGAATTTGGGGGGGAGGCCATACTAGCATGTGAATTACAGGTCATTTCTCAAATACACTTCTTTCTTACACACTGCCTTGCATTTGGAAGAAAACAATGTAGAAAAAGACATGGGGCAATAACACTTGTTCTTCTATTCTGAGTTCCCCCAAGTCTCCCGATAAAAATGGTGCCTCACTTGTGTGGATGGGCCTAGTGCCCATGACAGGAAACACCCCTAAAAAAAACCTGGACACATCACATTTTTACATTGACATCTGATGTGTTTTTTGCAAAGTGCCTAGCTTTGGATTTTGACCTCTATCTCAGCGGGCACCTAGGGAAACCTAGCAAACCTGAGCAGTTCTGAAAACTAGACACCAAGGGGAATCCAGGATGGGGTAACTTGTGGTGCTCCCACCAGGTTCTGGCACCCAGAATCCCTTGCAATCCTCTAAATTTGACAAATAAACAATTTTTCCTCACATTTCTGGAATTTGAGGGGAGCCACAAAGTTCCTTCTACCCAGCATTCCCCCACATGTCCCGATAAAAATGGTACCTCACTTGTGTGGGTAGGCCTACTGCCCGCGACAGGGAAGGGTCCAAAACACTACATGGACACATCAAAATGATCAATTACAAAACTACCTGTTTTTGCAAGGAGGGGCACCTGCGTTTTTGGTCCTGGGCTCAGCAGCCATCTAGGGAAACCAAACTCAGACATTTCTGAAAACTAGACATCCAAGGGAGTCCAGGGTGGTGTGACTTGCGTGGATCCCCTAGTGTTTTGGTACCCAGAATTCTCAGCAAACCTCACATTTAGCAAAAAAATCACATTTTCCCCATGTTTCTGTGTGGGATCACCGTACCAGCACAAATTTCCTACCACTCAACATTCCCCTCAGTCTCCCGATAAAAATGATCCCTCAGTTGTAAAGGTGGGCCAAGTACCTGTGACAGAGAAGAGCCAAAAACATGTTGAACTTGAATGGGAACCAAAGGGGGTCCAAAAGGGCAATTTGAGAAAAAAATGTTTTTAGGCTAACAAGTGGGGCAGAATTTTTATCAGTATAGATTCAACAATGCTGGGTGATACGAATTTTGTGGATTTTTACAGATTCCGGAAGTTACCATCACAAAATGTGGGGAAAATGTGTGATTTCGAGTAAGGTTGGAGGTTTGCAGTGCATTGTGGATAGGAAAATGGTGTGGGGTGCATGTGAAGCACACCACCCTGGACTCACCCAGATGTTTAGTTTTCAGATGTGTCTAGGTCTCGTAGGTTGTTTTAGATGGCAGCATCCCAAAGTCCAAAAAGTGCAGCCCGCACCATTCCAAGTGGGACGGTTTTGAGAGTTAGCCAAGCTCTCCTGGCCCAAATGTAAAATTAAAACCCAAAATATTCAAATGTCTTCTTGCTTGCCATTGGGATAAGATATATTAGTGTGCGGGGGGAGAGCTGAAAGACTGTTACCCCCTTCAGTTGAGGTGAGGGCATAACCATGCTCATTCTGGTTGCTAGCCACCACCCCACTATTTTTGATTTTGTAAAAAATTCCCTGGCATCTTGTAGGCTTTCTGCCCCCCCCCCCCACCCCCGGGAATGGATCCAGGGTAATTACCCCATCTGCCCACCGGTGGGCAGAACAACTTTGTCCCCATTTATTTGGGGTGGGTGTATGGCCATACCCCCAACCTCTTTTAGAAAAAAAAAATCTTCCCTGGTGTCTAGTGGGCTGCGCAGATGGGCCTTACAAAAATAGGGTGACCTGACCAAGGGGCTGCACCCCAAATCCCCTACCCCCACACACACACACCACAATCCCTGGTGCCTAAGTGGTTTCTGCTCCCTCTTGGGGAATATTGGCCTAATAAAAGTAGCCCGATCTGACCCCATTGGGGCAGAAATGGCCTAAAATTATTTGCCCCTATGGGGAACGGCCCTTGCCCAAGGGGCCGCTCCCTTACGTAAAATAGTAAAGAAAAGAAAATCCCTGGTGTCTAGTGGTAACTGCTCCCTCTTGGGGGAAGATTGACCGAATAAAAGTAGCCCGATCTGTCCCCATGGGGGCAGAAATGGCCTAAAATAAAATTGCCCCCCAGGTGAGCAACCCTTGCCTAAGGGGTCGCTCCTCTTGCGTGAAATTTGCGCAAAAAACAGAATCCCTGGTGTCTAATGGTTTCTGCCCCCTTGAGGGCCGATTGGCCTAATAAAAATAGGCAGATCTGTCTCCAAGGTGGGCAAAAATGCCCTAACATAAAATTGCCCCCCCCCCAAGGGAGTGACTTGCGCCTAAGGTGTTGCTATCCATCTGTAAAAAAAAATATATATATATCCCTGGTGCCTAGAGGTCTCTGCCCCCCTCGGGGGCAGATTGGCCTGATAAAAATAGGCTGATCTGCCTCCAAGGGGACAGAAATGGCCTAAAATAAATTTGCCCCTCCCCAGGGGAGCAACCCTTGCCTAAGGGGTCACTCTCCACCTGTAAAAAAAAAAAAAAAAAAATATCCCTGGTGCCGAGTGGCTTCTGCCCCAGCACCCCGGTCGAGATCAGCTCATAAACGGCACCCAAGGGGCTAATAGTGCTAATATTGAGGTGTCCTACCTTTAGCTTGACTCACTAAAGTCTCCAAATAAGAAATAGTTAACCTTGTGTTGTTGCCAAGTTTTAGGTGGTGAGCATCTCCTTTATAGAGAGTGCTATACAGCACCACCAACACTCTAAGGCAGAGGTTAATTTGTACATAAAAATGTGCCAGTACCCAAAGCTCTCCTTTGAAACTCACGGCTGCTGCAATTAAATATGTGAGCACAGAATACTGAAGCAGTGCAATCCTAAAGCCATCTCGGGCCTCTTTAATCCATTTACAGACAATCCCTGCAACTTTAGCTCACTCTTGCATCTCTCTGCTTTCGCTGTTTGTGGTGCTTTCTTGTTTTTCTCTTCCTCCAACTTTCCCATGTGTCTTTTGCTCTCAGTAAATGCCTGATGAAGAAAAACAAGTGCCAACCCTAAAAAATAAGTTGTTGGTCCCCTGACTGGACACCACCAGCTCAAATTAAGCACTGCCCTAAGGCCCTCATGTTCAAAGATTCCTGTTAAGAAATCGTAAATTGCTCCATTTAATGATTCACAAATTGTGAGTTCATATCAGGAATGTACTAAAAGTGAATTCAGTAAAAGCACACCAGCTTTTTAAAAAAGCAATATTTTTTTTCATGCAGATGGTTTTTCTAAATCACAGCAAATCCTCTGTTAGCAGAGACCAATAGGCAAATCTCTCTGTACTCTGCATCACTCAACTCTACAAAACTCTGCTCTACACCAGTGCACTCTATGCCACTGCACTCTACTATGCGCCACTTTACTAGGTGCCACTGTACTCTGCACCACTCCACTCTGTGCCAGTCCACTCTGCACCAATCCACCCTGCATCATGCACTCAACTGTGCACCACTCTAATCTATGCCACTGCATTGTATGACACTGCATTGTACACCACTGATTTCAATGCCACTACACTCTACGTCACTGCATTCTACACCAGTGCACTCCCCTCTACTCTATGCCATTCCAGTGTATGCCACTTTACACTACTCCACACTATGCCACTCCAGTGCTCAACACTCTGGTACTCCACTCTATGACACTCTACTCAACTCTTTACCATTCTACTCTACAACACTCCACACCACTCTCCTCTATGCCACTAACTTTCAGCCATTCTGAAAAGCAGCCACGCTGGTGAACAACATGACTAAAACACATTGACAATGCCGATAGCTCTTGCGTAGGCGAGACCTATTGGCTTTGCGAATGCGTGTGTGTGTTGCTGGAAAGATTCCTGCTGTCAGAGCAGATGAAAAGTCACTTGCCACTTAAGCTCCTGAGAGCTGTTTCTGGCACACAAAAAAATTGGGACCCTGATAACGAAAGCGCCATGTCCTTTAAAACCTACTATTTAGCACCCTTGTCAGGCCTTTATTACATTGGCATTGTAGGAGGTGATATGTGGACAGTGTCCAATGGACTATAACACACCATGGTGTATATAGCGTCATTTACGGTGGACTGTCTCTGGCATCCTCACTGCCCTTCATGAACCTGTGTCAGCTTCAACATAACCAGTCGCCTGCCTGATACACAGCCCCGGCACGGGGACTCATTACCTTCTCCAATGCCATTAGACTTCAGCGGATGGCAGCACTGACTTGGTGAAGAAAGGGCAATGATGAGTGTGGGGGAGGAGTGAGCACACAGCATAACGTTCTGGCATCAGCAGCGCCTCAGAGAGCCCTGCTGCGTCGAGATATGGCTCCTCGATGCTATCCATTCATCATCTGCTGTACAAACGTGGGATGTGTATAACAACGCTAGCAAATACTGCTTGTTTCCTGCTGCTTTGTTAACACAACTGCATTATTGCACTACACAACTCTCTCTGTATGTAAAATGTAGCCATATTGCAAGCCAGATTCTTAGTGTAGCCACAGTTTCTACAAATTTCAGACAAGTACATGAGAGCTACAAGAACTGAACTTTTTGACTGCCTCTGACATTGATGTTGAATATTGCCAACATTTGTTATGCATGAACAAACACACACAAGACTTTAGCTGGACATAGTTAATAGGTGGCTACAGCTATAACCCACTATAAAGGAGGGAAAGCAATGAATAATTGTCACTTTAATAGACAAAGCAGTTACTATGTAATCTTACCAATACCCCTGTAAGACACAGTCAGCCAGCTCTCACAATGGTCCTAGAGGGCCGAGGGAGAGGCTGAGGTCTAAATACCAGACCTATTATCAACCCTGGAGGACTTGTCAAGAAACAGGATACAATGTTCTCACTGGTAGAGGAGGTATTGGAAGCTGTTAGAAATGGGGCCTTTGGTTGGCAGTCAGGTTACCCCCTGTCCAAGCAAGGACCCTCACTCTAGTCAGGGTAAAAGAGAATCACCCTTAGCTAACCCCTGCTTACCCACTTGGTAGCTTGGCACGAGCAGTAGGCTTAACTTCAGAGTGCTAGGTGTAAAGTATTTGTACCAACACACACAGTAACATAATCAAAACACTACAAAATGACACAACACAGGTTTAGAAAAATAGAGAATATTTATCTAAAGAAAACAAGACCAAAGTGACAAAACTCCACAATACACAAGTCAAGTTATCAATTAAAAAGCAAAAAGAGTCTTCATGTAGTTTTAAACACACACTAACACTGTTAGTGTGAAGATGTACATTGGGTGCGTTAAAAAATAACCCTGCATGGGCGAGTGTGCGTCAAAAAGGGCTTGTGATGCGTTGATTTCACTCCCGAGCGAGACCTTGCGTCATTTCTCCTTTTGTCAGGTCGGGCGCGTCGTTTCTTCTCTCCGAAGGAGAGCAATGCGTCGATCAGGTCAGCACTTTCGGGTCCGGGCAGGCCTTGCGTTGTTTTTACACGCCCAGCGATACTTTCATCGGAAATCCAGCCGCACAATGATCCGAAAACCACGCAGCGTGGGTTGCGATCTCCCAACCTCCGTCAGCGATGCTGTGCGTTGTTTCTTCAGCTCTGTGTGCCGATTCTTCGGTCGCGTTGCAGGTAAGCAAAGATTTTTCAGCCGCAGATCAGAGTCGCATCGATCTTTTCCCCGCATGGCGTTCTGTGCGTGGATTTCTTCCTCTTAGGCTGCCAGCTTCTCCCTTCAGGGTCCCAGGAACTGGATGGGCACCACTTGGCAGAGAAGTCTTTGCTGTCCCTCAGACTTCAAACAACAGGAGGCAAGCTCTAAATCAAGCCCTTGGAGATCTTCACAAGATGGAAGGTACACAAAGTCCAGTCTTTGCCCTCTTACTCTGGCAGAAGCAGCAACTGCAGGATAGCTCCACAAATCACAGTCACAGGCAGGGCAGCTCTTCTTCCTCAGCTCTTCAGCTCTTCTCCAGGCAGAGGTTCCTCTTGGTTTCCAGACGTGTTCTAAAGTCTGTGGTTTTGGGTGCCCTTCTTATACCCATTTTCTCCTTTGAAGTATCCCTACTTCAAAGCAAAGTCTCTCTTGAATGTGAAATCCTGCCTTGCCCAGGCCAGGTCCCAGACACTCACCAGGGGGTTGGAGACTGCATTGTGTGAGGGCAGGCACAGCCCTTTCAGGTGTGAGTGACCACTCCTTCCCTCCCTCCTAGCACCGATGGCTCATCAGAAAATGCAGACTACACCCCAGCTCCCTTTGTGTCACTGTCTAGTGTGAGGTGCAACCAGCACAACTGTCAATCTGACCCATACAGGGAATCCACAAACAGGTAGAGTCACAGAAATGGTATAAGCAAGAAAATGCTCACTTTCTAAAAGTGGCATTTTCAAACACACAATCTTAAAATCAACTTTACTAAAAGATGTATTTTTAAATTGTGAGCTCAGAGACCCCAAACTCTACATGTCCATCCGCTCCGAAAGGGAATCTACACTTTACTCATGTTTAAAGGTAGCCCCCATGTTAACCTATGAGAGGGACAGGCTTTGCAGCAGTGAAAACGAATTTAGCAATATTTCACTGTCAGGACATATAAAACACATTACTATGGGGGTTATTACAACTTTGGAGGAGGTGTTAATCCATCCCAAAAGTGACGGTAAAGTGACGGATATACCACCAGCCGTATTACGAGTTCCATAGGATATAATGGACTCGTAATACGGCTGGTGGTATATCCGTCACTTTACCGTCACTTTTGGGACGGATTAACACCTCCTCCAAAGTTGTAATAACCCCCTATATGTCCTGCCTTAACCATACACTGCACCCTGCCCATGGGGCTACCTAGGGCCTCCCTTAGGGGTGCCTTACATGTAAGGAAAGGGAAGGTTTAGGCCTGGTAAGTGGATATACTTGCCAAGTCGAATTTACAGTTAAAAACTGCTCACACAGACACTGCAGTGGCAGGTCTGAGACATGATTACAGAGCTACCTATGTGGGTGGCACAACCAGTGCTGCAGGCCCACTAGTAGCATTTGATGTACAGGCCCTGGGCACCTCTAGTGCACTGTACTACGGACTTATTAATAAATCAAATATGCCAATCATGGATAAGCCAATTACATACACATTTTGTATAGGAGCACGAGCACTTGCACTTTAGCACTGGTAAAGTACCCAGAGTAACAAAAACAGCAAAATCATGGTCCAGCACACATCAACAACTTGGGAAACAGAGGCAAAAAGTTAAGGGAGACCACGATGAAAGGATGAAAAGTCTAATAGAAGCTGACAAGGAAGAGGAGCAAAGGGAGAGGATATACCAAGAAGCTCATTGACCGCTACTGACACCATTACATATCCAAATGAGGATGGGAGACACAATGTGATCTGGAAGGGTGGAGCATCGTGATCAGGAAGCACACACATTGTATAAAGGTACCCAAGATATAATAACTCATAATGACAACACAGCAACTCCTATCATCTGAAAAACATCGGCAACACCGCCTCCTCCCCCCCAGGTTTCCTATCTAATTCTCATTGTATGCAAGAATTAGCAGATTGCTCTAAAGATAGAATTTTTCAAGACCACCAGCATTGGTTAATATATAATCACAGACACCAAACCAAATTCAATACTAAGGTCTGCCAAATCCAGTAGCGAGGGTATGATGATCCTCGAGAACAGTCAGGACAATCAGACTAATCCTAACCACAAATTACAAGCAGTTCAGCAGTGTGTAATCCAAGACTCAGTAGAACTGTCAACGACCAGACCAGTGAGAAATCCTACATTAACTTTTGTTTTAATAACCACAGAAACTAAATAAAACCTGTCAAATGCAATCTCCTGACTATGATACCTATGCACTACATAGTGGTTATAGTTACCGACAACTATAACTGTTTATGGATTCAGTCTGTGCCAGTGTTTTAAAGTAATCAGGGACCAGATGTACAAAGAATTTTGCGGTCCTAAAATGGCCTGATTCTAGGAATCGGGGCGTTTGGGATAGCAAACATGCTTTTTCTTGGGTACTAACACCAAATTGAACTTCCACGTTGTGAATGTTAACGAAAATGTAGTCTGGGACAAATGCCTGTTCCTTAAAAAGGTTTGTGTAATTTGTCATTTTTTGTATGCACTCTGTTTTCCTTTAATGAACTGTAAAAAAAGATTGCTTAATTTAAATCAAGCACAAACATGGTGGTCTGCAGGTATGCCATCATGCCTATGAATGTAGCCAATCCCAGTGGGTCACATTTTGTGACCACCTCATACATGTTAACGAAGTAGTTTGAATTGCGACCCTTAACATTTCTTTAGTTTGTGAACTGATCTTTTACTACGTCAGTTTGCAAAATACAAATGTAAACGTCAGTGTGTCATTACCAAATCCATGTTTTTGTACAGTCCTAATAAGAAATCAGAAATTGAGAGTAATTAAGTTTTACGATATTTTAAGAGGAATCTTCGTACCAGGCTCTGAAACATGACCAACTCATATAGGGGGTGATTCTGACCCCGGCGGTCTTAGACCGCCGGGGCCAGGGTCGGCGGGAGCACCGCCGACAGGCCGGCGGTGCCCCGCAGGGCATTCTGACCGCGGCGGTAAAGCCGCGGTCAGACCGGCAACACTGGCGGTCTCCCGCCAGTGTACCGCCGCCCTGATGAATCCTCCAAGGCGGCTCAGCTCGCTGCGCCGCCGAGGGGATTCCGACCCCCCCTACCGCCATCCAGTTCCCGGCGGTCCGCCCGCCGGGAACCGGATGGCGGTAGGGGGGGTCGCGGGGCACCTGGGGCCCCTGCAGTGCCCATGCTACTGGCATGGGCACTGCAGGGGCCCCCGTAAGAGGGCCCCTACAAGTATTTCACTGTCTGCTTGGCAGACAGTGAAATACGCGACGGGTGCAAATGCACCCGTCGCACCTTCCCACTCCGCCGGCTCGATTACGAGCCGGCATCCTCGTGGGAAGGTCGTTTTCCCCTGGGCTGGCGGGCGGCCTTTTGGCGGCCGCCCGCCAGCCCAGGGGAAAACTTGAAATACCCGCCGCGGTCTTTTGACCGCGGCGCGGTATTTTGGAGGGCGGAATTCTGGCGGGCGGCCTCCGCCGCCCGCCAGAATCAGAATCACCCCCATAGTCTTGCTAGATCAGAGAAGCAAAGCACAACTCATAAGCCAGAGTATCTCCGTAGCCACACAAGGTTCTGTGAGGGCCAGGCCAGTCTATGTTTACATTTGGCCCTTTAAACTTCCTTGGCAAGAGGCAAGGCAGCCAGTGTTGGACTGGTAAAGAAAATAGGTGTGGGCACCAAAATAACAAGCATTGGCAAAGCTAATAGATTTCGTCTAAACGAGTTATTGGCTTAACAATGTGTTTTTGCCGTGTTGCACACCAGTGTGGCTGCTGTTCAGTGTGGTTAAAAGTTGATGGTGTGGAATGTCATAGAGTGGAGTGGTGGAGTAGTGTCATAGAGTTGATTTGTTGGAGTGCAGTGTTGTGGAGTGGAGGAGGGGGAGTAGAGTGTCACAGAGTTGAGTAAAGGCAAGTAGAGTTCAATGGTTTAGTGGCAGAGAGTGTCATAGAGTGCGGCTTCGTAGAGTTTAGTGGTGTGGAGTGAAGTGGAGTAGGGTGGAATAGGGTGGAGTGGGTTGGAGTGGATTGAGGTACTTGGCTGGATTGGACTGGAGTAGAGTAGTGTAGTTTGGATTGGGGTAGAGTGGGATTGATTGAGTGGACGTGGGTGGGTTGGAGTGGGGTAGAATGAAATGAGGTGAGGTAGAATGGACTGAGGTAGATTGGAGTGGGGTGGACTGTAGTGGGATGGATTAGATTAGATTGGGGTGAGAGGTTTGAATTGGGGTGATAGGACTGGGGTGGGGTGGAATGGATTGGAGTGCAGTGGTTTTTAGTGTGGGGAATTGGAGTAGGGTGGAGTGCGGTGTATTAGATTGAACTGGAGTGGGATGGATTGGATTTATTGGATTGGAATAGGGTAGATTGGACTGGAATGCTGTGGATTGGGGTGGGGTGGATTGTACTGGCATAGGGTGGATTGGGCTGGGGAGAGTGGGATACAGTGGAGGGGGTGGATTAGAGTTGAGTGAGGTGGAATGGAGTGGTGTGGACTGGATAGGGTGGATTGAATGGGGTGGGTTGGATTGGATTGGATAGGAGTGGGGTTGATTAATATGGGGTGGTGTGGATTGTGGTGGGGTGATTGGATTGGAGTGTGATGGTGTGAGGTGGAGTAAAGTGGATTGGATTGGGGTGTGTTGGATTGGGGTAGATTGGAATAGGGTGGGGAGGATTGGAGTGGGGTGGATTGGGGTGAGGTGAATTGGATTGGAATAAAGTGAATGGGATTGGGTGGATTAGATGGGTTGGATTGAATTGGAGTGGGGTGGACTGGAGTGGAGTGGAATGGAGTGGGTGGATTTGATTATATTGGGGTGGGGTGGACTGGAGTGGGGTTGATTTGATTGGAGTGGGGTGGACTAGGTGGATTGAAGTGTGATGGACTGGATGTGAGTGAACTGGACCTGAGTAAGGTGGATCATGGTGGATTGGACTGGAGAGGAGTGGGGTGAATTGGATTGGTTACTTGGTTGGATTGGAGGGGGTGGACATTTTGGAGTGGGGTGGACTTTTTGGAACAGGGTGGACTGGAGAGGGGTAAATTAGATTGATGTAGGGTGGATTGGACTGGAGTGGGTTGGATTAAAATAGTTTGGCATGGGGTGAATTGGATCAAGTGAAGTGGATTGAGGTGGACTGGATTGAACTGGAGTGGGTAGATTAAGGTGAATTGGATTGGAGTGGGGAGGGTGGATTGGAGTGGGTGGATTCAGTTGTGATGGATTGGAGTGGGATTGATTGGACTGGAGTGGGGTTGATTGGACTGGAGTGGGGTTGATTGGACTGGAGTGGGTTGGATTGGAGTGGTGTAGGTTGGATTGGTGTGGGGTGGATTAGACTGGAGTGGGGTGGATTGGATTGGAGTGTGGTGTTGTGGAGTGGATTGTAGTGAAGTGAGGGTATTGGATTGGTGTGAGGTGGGTTGGATTGGAGTGGGGTAGGTTGGATTGGAGTGGGGTAGTTTGTGGTGGATTGGAGTGGAGTGAATTGGAATGTATGGGGTGGGTTTGATTGGGGTGAGGTGGATTGGATTTTATTGGAGCACATTGTTTTGCTTTGGAGTAGGTAGACTGGAGTGGGACAGATTGTTTTGAATTGGAGTGGGGCAGATTGTTTTTGACTGGAGTGGGGCAGATCAGAGTGGGGTAGATTGGTTTGATTGGAGTGGGACAGATTGGAGTGGTGAAGATTGTTTAGGACTGGATTTGGACAGATTATTTTGGATTGAAGTGGGGCAATTGTTTTTGGATGGGAAAGGGGCAGATGTTTTAGATTGGAGAGGTGCAGATGTTTTGGTTTGGAGTTGGGCAGATTATTATGGAATAGAGCAGATTGTTCTGGAGTGGGGCAGATTGTTTTTGATTGGACTGGGGTAGATTGTGGTGGACTGGAGTAGATTAGGGTGGAGTGGGGCAGCTTGGATCCAGGTGAGGTGGATTGGATTGGAGTGGGGCAGATTGGAGTGGGGCAAATTGTTTTGGATTGGAATGGGGCAGATTGGAGTGGGGCAGACTGCTTTGAATTGGAATGGGGCAGATTGTTTTGGGTTGGTGCGGGGAAGATTGGAGTGGGGCAAGTTGTTTGGCTTGGAGTGGGGCAGATCGGAGTGGAGAAGAATGTTTTGGACATGAGTGGGGCAGATTGGAGTAGGGCCGACTGGAATGGGGCAGATTGTTTTGGATTGGAGTAGGGCAGATTGGAGTGGGGCACATTGTTTTGGACTGGATTAAAACATATTGAAGTGGGACAGATAGTTTTGATTGGAGTGGGCAGATTGTTTTAGATTATGGGGGTCATTCAGACCCCGGCGGGCGGCGGGAACCGCCGAATGACCGCACCGCGGTCAAAAGACTGCGGCGGCCATTCTGTGTTTCCCGCTGGGCTGGCGGGTGACTGCCAGAAGGCCGCCCGCCAGCCCAGCGGGAAACCCCTTCCCACGAGGAGCCGGCGTAGTGGGAAGGGTGCGACGGGTGCAGTTGCACCCGTCGCGAATTTCAGTGTCTGCAATGCAGACACTGAAATTCTATGTGGGGCCCGCTTACGGGGGCCCCTGCAGTGCCCATGCCATTGGCATGGGCACTGCAGGGGCCCCCAGG
This sequence comes from Pleurodeles waltl, assembly GCF_031143425.1. Lineage (NCBI taxonomy): Eukaryota > Metazoa > Chordata > Amphibia > Caudata > Salamandridae > Pleurodeles > Pleurodeles waltl. The sequence goes on along the minus strand of NC_090436.1, from coordinate 185,083,186 downwards.
GGCCCCACGACACCCCTCACCACCATCCTGTTCCTGGCGGTCGGAACCGCCAGGAACAGGATGGCGGTGAGGGGGTCGGAATCCCCCATGGCGGCGCAGCATTCCTCAGGGCATCGGAAAACTGGCGGGACACCACCGGTTTTCCTGTTCTGACCGCGGCCAAACCGCCGCGGTCAGAATGCCCTGCGGGGCACCGTCAGCCTGTTGGCGGTGCTCCCGCCAACCCCGGCCCCGGCGGTCCTTGACCGCCGGGGTCGGAATGACCCCCTATATTTGGCAAATTGGAGTGGGGCAGACTGTTTTGGATTGGAGTGTGGCAGATTGCTTTATGTGAGTGGGGCAGATTGGAGTGGTGTCAATTGTTTTAGATGGAGAGGGGCAGATTATTATGGATTGACATGGGGAAGAGTGGAGTGGAGCAGATTGGAGTGGGGCAGATTGTTTTGGTTTGGCTTGGGGAGGATTGGAGTGGGGCAGGCTGGAGTATGGCAGACTGTTTTGGATGGAGGGGGGCAGAATTATTTGGATTGGAGTGAGGCAGATTGTTTTGGATTGGAGTGGGACAAAATCTTTAGGATTGGAGAGGAGCAGATTGGAGTGGGGTAAATTGTTTTAGATCGGAGTAGGGCAGATTGTTTTAGATTAGAGCGGGCAGATTGTTTTGGATTGGGGTGGTGCAGATTTTTTCTGTTTTTAGGGGGCAGACTGGAGTATGGCAGACTGTTTTAAATGGAGGGGGCAGAATGTTTTGGATTGGAGTGGGGCAGATTGTTTTGGATTAGAGTGGGACAGAATGTTTTGGATTGGATTGGGGCAGATTGTTTTGGATTGGAGTGGGATAGATTGGAGCAGGGCAAATTGTTTTCTGTGAAGTGGGGAGTATTGGAGTGGTACAGACTGTTTTGGATTGGATATGGGGAGATTGTTTTGGATTGGTGTAGCGCGGATTGGATTGGGCAGATTGTTATATATTGAAGTGGGGCAGATTGTTTTGGATTGATGTGTGGCAGATTGGAGAAGGGCACATTGTTTTGGATTGGTGTGGTGCAGATTGTTTTGGATTTAAGTAGGGCAGATTTGAGTGGGGCAAATGGGGCAGATTTGAGGGGAGTGGGCTGGGAGTATTGGTGTGTGGACTGCAATGGATTGAGGTGAGTGGTTTGGATGGAGTGGGGTGGATGGATTGGTCTGTATTGGATTGAGATGGGTGGACTGGTGTGGGTGAGGTGCGGGGATTGGTGTGGATTGGAATGGGGCAGATTGGGTTGTAGTGAGATGAATGGAGGTGTACTGCATGATTATGTGCTAAAGCATAATTTCAGAATTTACAGATAATAAAGAAACAATGTTGATTTGCAATATTTAGAACAAGATAATCATCATCATTTGAGAACTGTGCCCATGAGTAAAAACAAAACACGAGTACAAAGTGGAAAAAAAGACTTGGCAAAATAAAAAAGCGAGTTTACTATAGAAAACAAAACTTTGCAATTTTGTTTATCCTGATGGGCATGTTTTTGTCAGTCACACACCTTCTGTTTGCAGGGGCCTAGATGTTAAAAAGAATCATCTTAACCACTTCGGGGGCAGTGGATGGGCACTGATTAAGTGGAATCAATCAGTGTTTGGTCTCTGCTCCGCAGACAGGAACAGAAATGATTCTAGGCCTGCTGTGACCAATTATGAGGCTGTAAATACGAATGCCATGCAAACCAGCAAATGGTAAGCAATGGACGGCCTATAAGCCCACTGCAAGATTGCAATAGTCTTGAAGAGACAGCACATGTGCTGTTTAGGCAAGACCTAAAAATGGCTTGGATTATCAAATCAAATAGCTAAAAATATGGCTCACATTTCCAAAGTGGGGCACTTTTCAACTTGACATGCCGTAAAGGTGTTTTGAAAGTATGAGAGACTGCATGTCTTTGCACTTGCCACAAGCAATGTTTTTGGTAATATCCAGGGGCGGCTCCTCCACAATGGAAAATGGGCATCAACCTCCTGGCTAAGAGCCAGCAGATGAAAAATAAAACAATAGCTTGCTATTGTTTTATTTTTCATCTGCTGGGTCAGCCAAAAGTGCAGGGAGGGGTGGCGCTGAGCCACGGAAGGTGGGAGGGGGTGGAGGAGAGAGTGCACCTTAGTGCGCTTGTGTGTTTGGCCGGCCGTCGCAGGAAGTCACACATGCACACTTAGGTTTCTCCAATCTGGCTGTATACACAGCCAGACTGGAGAAACTGCACAGACCCCAGGGTTGTGTCTGAGCAGCAGTCCGAGCCGCTCAGACCAATCCTGATGCTGCTTTCATGCTAGGTTTAGCATGAAAGCAGCACCAGGATTGCTGGAGAGCCTGTGCTGGTTTCCCAGTGAATGTTGGAACACCACATTGAGGGAAGAGGAGCGATGCGGCAGGAGACGGCAGCATCGTGGTGAGAGGTATGTTAAGTTTATTACTTTTTATTATTATTTTTACTCCCACGCCATCTTTGCCCCCGCCTCTCCCCTTGAGATTTGCGGTAATATCAGGAAAATCTACAGCTAAATCTTGGTGATCAGACCATAAAACAGGTCCAAATACGCACACACATCGCCCCTGTCAGACCAGCCCTTTTGTAACTGTAAGGTTACCATATAGGCTAGTCTGCCCAGGAAGGCAAGAATGCCATAACTCTTTTATTTTTATACCAAGCCTGTGCACCCCTTACAGGCACAGTAAGACAAGTTTGTGTCTAGTCTGTGTAGTGGTACCTGTCAACATAGCAACACCACTGTATAGAGAAACATATCTTTATTATATTACACCGTGTACTGCACTTGGAGAATGTCACTGCATAGTGTGCTATCGAAGTCTTGTCACTCACATTTGTACGTATAGTTACTATCTGTAAAGGAGAAATATGTGTTTAAAAATAACACGGTTGTAAGCCCTGCGGCACTGTGGGTACCTTGTCCAGTAACACAACTTTTTAACGCAGCGCAAGTGTGTGTGCACAGTAACACTTGCTTGTATATTGTCACCAATGTATTTCTTCAGTACACATCTGTTTACTACTACTAGTGTGTGCACTGTAATACTGTCGCCAAGGGGTGTAGAATAGCACAAGTCTGTGTACTGTCAGTAGTGTGTGCACATTAATACATGTTTGCCTGTGTAATGTCACCAGTACGTGCCATTTATAACATAAAAGTGTTCAGTTTTAGTCCTGGAGGACTGAAGATCAGGTTATCATAACATCCAAATCGACTATTCATGATATAAAAGGCATACATTTGCAATCACATGTAAATCTATCTGAGGAATATTCATGACAAATGCATTTTCCCTGGGCAACTGGGGATGGAGAGGGAGGAGGAACATCGTAGGTCCCTCCAGTGGACTGAGTGACTCGGAGGTCTCTGCAGGTCATGGGTACAGCAGGTGAAGAAGGGGAGACACAAGAACAACCGTAAAAATATCGAAAGTGTCACATCAATAATGAAGTGTTCATATATAGTGCTCCATGCCACACTTTTTCTAATATAACCACTGTATATAATTGGTCTTTCTGATATAAATCTTAATGGCAATCAAGCTGTTAACCTTGGAAGGATGGAAGGCGGAGCTGTCCTTGCCGGGATTCATCCTCGTAACTTGCAGATCACAGATGTCACTCTTTTACTGAGATGTTGGGCCCAACCCGCAGACATAGTGGTGGGTGGATGAGTTTCTGAGGGCTGCACCATAGCCACCTAGTTTGGGAGATTAACGGGGCACAACCATTCTACGTTGACTTTTGACTTCTGCAAACTTCTTTCTCATCTCTCACGCAGCAAGATCAATTGACAATGCTACAAAATTTTAATGGTTAGCTCATTCGAAAAAAATAGTTTATGTTGAGTTAAAGCATGCAATTTAAAAAGCAGGGTTTGTCATGCAGTATAAAGCAAACATTTCCAAAGCTGAAAACGTGTCCTTTGTATTGGGTAAAGTGATGTAAGCATCAATTAATATTCCGTAAATGCTTTACAATATTCTGTAAATGCTTTACAAGCTCTTTGTTTTAATTTGATCTATCCGTTTTTTTTAACAAAAATGCCTTCACATTTTTTTCTGGTTTTTACCTTTCGAAAGAACCTCCTGATCAATCATATGTGCCTCAATCTCCCTCTCCTCCAAGAAACCTAGGGCCCTTCCACCCTTCGTATGTCCCCGACTTCCACATCTGTACCCCGACTTCCACGTCTGTGCAACAGCACTTGCTTGAATTCGCCATTGGCTGATATAAACTCTATACCCCAAAATATGTCAACATTGTGAACCTGAGTGTTCTAGGATACTGGAAGGGGCACTGACCGTGGGATATTTTTACACTTGTGTCAAGAACTGTCCAACGAGCATACACAAGAGGAGGCAGACTCAGAAGAGCAGAGGTCTCTTTTGTGTCTTGTGATCAGTGCTTTGCTACACACCGTGCCTTCTCCGACATGGGGTTTCCTTAGCGCCCGAATCATTCAAGTATTTCCGTACCCACAGGGATTCTCACGGGTTGCATGAAGAGGAGGTCCAGAACTCTGCATGGTGCCCAGAATATTAGACTTAGAATTTTTCGCTAAGGCAAAGGAGATGCCAAGCATTCCCAAATAAAGGCAGAGCTTGGCGCTATTAAATGACTTTTCCAAGCCAGTGGTTAGTCATGGAAAGTTCATGGACTATATAGCAATCCAACATGTGGCAGAGTTTTTTCCTATGAGGCCAGATGCACTTTCAAGCATATAAAAAGTAGTCCTTAGAAAAGCATCTCGTTCCCTGATTTGCCATCTCATTCAGGACCCACAAGTTATTAATTTTTGCAAGGTATTTTCCTTGACAAGTTGGATTTGTCTTCTTTTGACCTGTTGTTTTGTGATAAGTCTTTTCAACGCTCCTTATTATCATCTTTTTGCTCGAGCAGTTTGATCATTCTTTGTAGATCATCTGCCCTTGAATTTTTTGTTCTGCTTGGCAGTTTTCTGTTTCCTCATGTCAGGTAGAGTTTGGTCTATTGATGTAATCACTAATGCTCTCTACATCTTAAATCAAGAGTCATAAAGATTGCCAAAAGCTTTTTTCCCTTTTGTGGGCTTTCCCTCCGAGCTGTAAGCTTCTAAAGGAGACACGTCTCTCCCTTCATTAATATTATTCTGTGTGTGCCCCTGGGAGGGGGTCACCCTTTCCTTGGACAATTGAGATGGCCACTCGATTGACCGTCTGTGTATCGAGTCCTTGACAGATTCTGGCATTTTGAGAGGGAGGCATGGACTCTGACATGGGACATTGCCTGTGACACTCACATACAACACCAATGAGACACTCTTTTGGGATACTGGAGCAATAGCACTGACTCATGAACACTGATATGCAGACAATGGAGCGCTTGCATGAATTGACAGATGCTGATATACTGACACTGACAGGTGGGTCACTTGGGCACTGACACACCATTCCTAAGAAATAAACATGGAAGCACATATAGACATTGTCAAAAGCAGACTGGCGGAGGAACACTTACACTCTGAACACTAGGAGGCAGGCACAATGGAACATGAAACCTGGCTACTGACTTTGACATTGGGACATAGATTTCAATGTTGAAATATGGACAATTACTTTGGATCACTAACAATGATATAATAACACTGATATAATTACTCTGTGACAAAGTCACAGAATGACTGACATGGGATGACTAACACATGAATGTTGACAAGGAGATTGACAATGGGACTCTAAGAATCATACACTGACAAGGAGGCAGTGACGCAGGGCGGATGGAGTGGGAACATGACACTTGGATTCTGACATTGTCCATGTGATGTAGGCGCTAAAAACACTGCCTAGGTGACGTACATGGAGCCACTAACAATGGGGCACTGATATGACTTTTACATAAGGACAACTGACATTGTAATGAATACAAGGCACTGCTGTCACATCGTTACTGCCTCAGTGATTATGATATAGGGAAACTGACAATGGAATACTTTCAAGGTCAGGCAGACAGGATGAAAGAAACGGAGTGATGCACGTAGAAAGTGTATGTGGACAATGACATTCAGACACTATCATTAAACAAGCATTTGCAATGCAGTGGGTCTTGCATTTCCTCGAGTTAGAGCTGTTAACGTTGTAAACTCCTAACCAGATTTTTCTTGCCACATAAATTGAAAATGAAAAGTAATACAGTTTCACATAAGCGAGCTGATTCAAAGCGTCACGCCATGAGCGTGACGGAGACACTCAAAAGGAAAAAGAAGGTTGCTCGCAGTCGAACGTATTGGCAAAAGTGCAATTAGCCATGCAACAAGGTTGATGTCCAAGGATGTAACCAAACCCCCAAGGAGAGACAAACGTAAAGCATTTACCAATGATAACAAAGGATTTTTGAAGGGCAAGCCCATGAAAGAGCAATGCTCGACCTAAAAACAGCTACTGGATAGAATTAGAACAAAGGAATCTATGTACAAAGATGCAGCAAATCCAGATCTGACAATCAATGACAATAGGGTGCTGACACTGAGACACACATTTGAGGGCATGAAAGCTAGGCCATGAGACTCAGACACTGGTAATGGAGGAATATGGAGATGGGGATATGCACTTCAGTACAAACAAGGTATATGTATTACTGCAATTATTTAACAGCCATCAACTCCAAAATCAATGTCAGATATTGCAGTTTACAAATTACACTTTTTTCTCATGGAAATCAAAAACTGAAGGACTAGCTCTACAAAGAACTAATGGGAAGCATTTGTTCCATTCTCTAGTCTTGCTGAATACTGTTGGCATGGCTGCACTATCTCAATAAGGCACAGTGGCCCTCCTGAGAAGTGCTGGTACTCTTCTTTAAAAGCAATAAATATATGGCAATCCTGCTTAGACATGATGGCATTGTCCATGATAAATATCTCAGCATTTCCAACAGTGTTTGTGTAATTCTACTAAATTTTGGTAGCACTGGTTGAAATGTTCTTATTCAAATGACAGTGAGACATTGGGTTCTTTTCACTGCACTTCACTTACGCAGTCTGCCAAATATCAAGATGTCCCAACCCAGCACTCGTAGAATTCTAATATGCTTAAGACCTTTTGCCATGCTAGGAAGAGGTCCTTCAATACCACTATTAACATGTATTTAAATTCTGACCAATGTTCCTGCACCAGAATGCACCATTTGCTATTTGTTTTACCAAAAACCTCTTGAGTGAGGCCTCAATAACCCATTATAAACCAGTGTTTATCTTCTTTGCAGAATTCACCAATGTTACTGGTCAAAGGTGATTAATGATATGGTTTACTACAAATTTCCCATAAATTCCTAAGGAAAGCCACTTGCACCCACCTGTAAAATTCTATCTTCATTTAGTCAAAGTTTCTATCCCAATGTACTATAAACCACACAATAGTCTACTATATGTTCCAAGCATTTCTTGGGGGAGCATAATAATGAATATACAAATAGCATATTATAAATGTCACCACAGTACATGTTTTTATTTACAAAATTCTGTTAGAAAACCCCGGGCACTTTCCCCAAAATCCATTCACACTGCTATCACTGCAGCTGTGACCCCTGGCTTGCCATTTGCGACCCCTGGCTTCAGAGGTGGCAATTTCCGTGCCACGAACACAGTCACAGTAACAGCTCGTCCTAATAGACATCAGTTGGGACACACTCTCTTTGTTTTCTGTCAATTTTTATTTCACTCAGTGAATAGTAAGATACTATTCACTATTAGTGTAATACAAATGAGACAATTAGCTTGAATATGCCCTTCCATGGCAGCTGAGGAAAAGAAAAATGCTTTTAAATGTATGGTGTATGCATGCTTACGGGTGTGAGTGTCTTTGTGTGAGAGAGTGTGTGTGTAAGTGTGAATATGTGTGTATGTGTAAGTATGCATCCGTGTGTGAAAGTGGTGGTCAAAGGCCACATGATGTCACTTATCTTACCCCTGGCGTTTTGGTGAATTGACGTCCATGACTATATCCACAGCACATGTAAGAGTTTCACAAACATTATCAATTAATTTGATATCCCACGTACTAAGGGCTAGACCATAAAAAATTATTGTGGTCGCAAACAGCTCGATTTGCAGAATCGGGGCATTTGTAAATGCCAAAATACCTTTTCTTATGTACAAATTCCAGATTGTGATGCGGTCACCTGTTACAGAGTTCCAATTTGAGTTTGTGAATCGGTATTTGGAAGAGTCGTATTTGGGGTGTTATGTACAAATGTTTTGCAGCCGAAATGCAGTCGCAAAGCATTCGCACTTTACTGTTAACATAAAGTTGGTGGTAACCTATTCGCAAATGGGAAGGAGTCCTCAAGGGACCCCTTCCCCTTTAAGAATGGTTGGGAAAATATTATTTAAGAGCAGGCAGTGGACCACTTCCTACTCTTAAAAAATGAAACTTCAAAGTTTGAGTTTCTTCTTTCATAAATGTGGGCTGCGTTTAAAAAAAAATTACTTTATTTAAAAGCAGCCACAGACATGGTGGTCTGCTGACCCCAGAAGGCCACCATCCCTGTGCAGGCTGCGATTCATAATGGGTTGCAAATTGTGACTACCTTATTACTATTCATGAGGTAGGTCTATGAATCGCAAATGAAACTCAGAAGAGTTTCATATGTTAGAAATATTGATATTCTAATTGACATTTGCAGGAAATTGCAATAAGGAAATCTCTATTTCTCACTTTCGTACATGTAGCCCTAAATTGTTAATATATCTTCAGATCAGATAAGTTCTTATGAACAACAAGCTAAGGCAGGCACCTGAAGTAGTTGCTAACATATGTGCCATGCTGATTAAACCCATTCCGCCTCCTGTCAAGGCATGCTATATTATGGGGGTTGTAAAAGATAGAATTGAATACTGAGAAATGTACTTTCCTTCCTTGATACTTGAGCTCAATGGTCTAGTGTTTGGTTGGCTTCTCCCCTCCTCAAATGAACATTCCAAACCCATTCATGTGCTTTAAACAATCTGAAAAATAAAATGGTGGGAAACCAACTCATAGCTGAGTTTAAAGCATGATCAGGAGTGTTTGAGGTGCAATGAGTAAGTATAGCATATATAGTGGGGCGACAGGGGAGCAATGGAATAGCTGGGGGAGCAGTAGGGAGTAGCACAGCGGCAGAATTGAGGAAGGTAACACCACACAAAGGCGAGAGCAAGAAAAAGCATGCATTTCTATGAAGTTCTAAAGACAAAAGAAACAAGCATTGGCAAAGTCAATAGGCCAGACCTTGGCCACCAGCCTTCTGGCAATTCTTTTTTTGTTTTGTTAAGGTTTTTGCAAAACGTTTTTGTGGGGGTGTATGTTGGGCCCTCATCAGGCCGAAAAAAACAGTTTCCTGCAGGCAAAAATGTGTTTGTGATCTCAAAAAGCCACATATTACCATAGTACTCCCTGGCACTGAGGGGAACTACTTTTTGTGTGTATACGTTACGAAGTCAGCAAATGGCTGAAGCGGGCTTAATGCTTTCTGAAGTGGGTGGAAGAAAAATGTAAATGACACTATCCATAGACTAATGGATGAAGTCTGGCTGAGACCCTTACAAGTAACTATGCCATACACATAATTTTAGCAAAGATCAAAGGTCTTGGCTAATACAGACATAAAAAAGTCATTCGGTCTGGCATGGGATGCACGCCTCTTGCCTTTGGGAAAGAAAGAAATGCACAAAGAAAGAAGGAAGGAAAGAATGAAGGAAGGCAAGAAACAAGACAAGAGAGAATGGAATAAAACGAAGGAGGGTCAGTGAAAGAAAGAAGGAACAAAAGAAGGCAGGAAGGAAAGAAGCAAAGACAAAAGACAAGAAGGAAGGTCAGAGAAAGAAGGGTGGAAAGAAATATTTAAAGAAGAGTGGAAAGAAAGATTTAAAGAAGATAAGAAAAAGAGTGAAGGAAGGCAAGATTGTAAAAACGGCAAGAAATGAAGTAAAAGAAAAATAAAGAAAAAGAGAAGGAAAGAAAGACAAAAAGAAAGACAAAATCAAAAAAGAAAGAAGGCAAGAATGAAAGAAAGAGAAGGAAAGAAAGAAAAGTTGAGAAGGCAAGAATGAAAGAAGGCAAAAAAGAAAAAGAAAAGAAAGGAAAATTAAAGAAAGAAAGCAAGAAGGCAAGGAAAAAGAAAAAAGACAAAGAACGAAGAAACAAAAGTTTAAAAAAACATACCTTATTACAGACCTGTTTCAAATGGACATATTCTAGTATGCTTTGAAATAGCATCAGTGAGAACAGCAAAACACTCCAAAAGGAATTTATAACAGCATCGGCAGGATATTGGATCTGAAAAAGATGGAAGGTGTCCTGTGCTCATGTCAGAAGTGGCCTCCTATCACATTGCCCTCCAAACACATAGGCAATAGTAAAGTAATTATAAAATAAAAACAAAAGCACTGGCACTGAAGGGAGCTGGTCTACAGATGTGCTCCTTGTGAAAGAGCAAAATGCAGTCACTCAAAGAGAAGTTAACCAGTTGCTTCAGTCTAGCTGAGCCCTGACCCACTGACCTATGATGTATGATGTAGTTTGTGGAAGCAAAATGTGAATGTCGCAGCAATGCACCAATGACCTAAAAAATTGTTGCCTAATATAAGAAAGGCTTCAGGTCATACAATACGACGGATGAAAACGAAGGTATGCTATGATGAATGAAAGCCATCAGATAACAATAAGGTACATGAGACTGACATGAAAGCAAATCCAAGTTATGCAGTGAGCTGACTCGAAGCCTACTATACTAATATATTTTAATGTTTTGAGAGAACAGGTTTTGACATCAGACAGCCAAAGCAGTCTGCAGGCTAGACCTAAACAGGATAAAAGAACAGAAAGAACAGCATTGCCTCAGCACTCCCAGACCCTGCAGCCCATCGGCTTTGTTTGTCCTTCGTCGTGGGCTCTTTTTGGAATCCCGAAGTGTGACACAGCTAATATACATTCTGTGGCACACTATGCTCAATACAATTTGAACTAAAATAGTACTACATCAGCAACACCAGTGAGCTGTATAGAAATCAGTGCACATATTGGAGGAGGTTTAAGGCAGCTTCAAGTACTTAAAGTAACTGCCCAACAGTCCTAAAGAGTCAAAGAAAGGCAAAACTTTACTTTGTAAGAAGGCAGAAATATTGATTTTATTTGCTAACTCAAACAGAGATGTTGAATGCAAAATAGGAGCTAGCTGTCCAATCTGCTGTTGTCCTTGTGACCTACAAATCGTTACCTGGTTAGAAGTTAGTTGTAGCTGCTCTGGGAGGCCTAGTGGCATGCAGAACCTTGTTCCAAAGACGTAAGAACTACCAAAGCAGTAGTTTTATTACTGCTAAGCGCTTGACAGAAGCAGGAGTGGTATCTTCAGAGGCGTGCCTCCCTTGCAGTGCGTGGACACTTAACCCCTCGTTTTCCGCAATGGAAGTACTCCTTGTTGAACAAATATATGGTGTGCTGGTGTGCTGCTGTGAAAAAAAAGATCATGAAACTATGAACCAGTCAGTTTTTCTACTTTTTTTCTCTTCTTTGCAATTACATGACTTCTGCCAGACAGACCCAGCTCCCTTTAGCCAGACCTAATGTTCCATTATCTTTTCTCTAGGATTTTGGTTTGGCAGACATATGTTTGCTTGTAAAATATGTGTTATTATCTATGAATTAAATAAGTGTGACTCAGAAAGCTAGCTATGTTAAAGATATTCATGCCATGTTCCATTCACGTCACTGTTGGGACTCATAATGTTCCCTTTGGGACACCAAATATTAACAGTAAATTGCCTTTACATATTGTTAGATACCACAGTTTTTATTGTTGCCCATCAATAATTGGTGTAAAGATTAACCAGTTTAGTAATACTCAGTTTATTCTCCTAAGTATAGTATGCAGATTTGTAGAGCATACTATCACCTAGGAAAGTATCCTGGCGCTGAAGGATGATTAAAGGTTGAGTGAACATTACCAGAATTCAAACTCATGACCAGAAAATGCTTAACTCCTTGAAACATCCAGTTCATGATGTGCGGACAATCCTGAAAGAAGATAGTTTGTGCATGCAAAATATGTTTTCCAGTGCATTTATTTTAACTCATAATTTAAGCATAATTTAATTTTCTGCGTTAGCTGTTAAAACTAGGGGTGACATTTTACCCACAGAATTGGCGGAATTTGGTTATTCCGCTTGACTCTTGTAATGCAGAGATGCGACCAATTCTGCCAATCACCACAAGGCTCCAGAAATGCGAGTGAGAGCGAGATTTGGTGTCCCTTATGCCATTTTCTTATGGAGGCGGTCATAGAGAGCTGCTTCTTGAGTAGATATGCTGCTGCTTGGGTTGGTTTTCTACTTGAGCAGCATCAGAATGAACTCAAGTGGTCTTGCAGTAACATGCAGTGCGAACAGGGAGAGCAGTGCAACATGCATACTTCTTGCCCGTTGGCGGAGCTCCGCCGACTCATGCAGAGCTTTTGTTTAACTCCACAGAATTCTTTGTAATTAAACTCCACGAGTTCCACCCACCCCTAGTTAAAACCCCATGGACTCATGTAAATGTATTTCAGATATTAGCAGTACTTTTGGGAAATGGTTTACTAAATATTTGACATTTACATAACTTACCTAGCTCATTCCCATTATCACTGAATGGAGCAGACCATATTTAACCAATTAAGTAGGAGATAATTTATCATGTAGTACAGAACATATATTCCATTCAGTTTATTTCGTGGTAAATATCTTATTTGAGAAGATGTCCTAGTACTTTTTGATTAAAATTCATTTGTATTTACAAACTGGTGTAAATGTACTCAAAGTTTGGCCCAAGACAGACGACAGCATTGTTAGCTGCGAATGGACGACTCCTTACATTTATATCCAAACTCGGGACATTGTCAACGATATTTGGTCCTTTAACACAACAGGCACATCGAATAGATTTATTGTTTAATTACCAATTTACAGAAAATCAATGCAATTGTTTTTTTTAAGGATCCAGGCACATTCATGTAGAAAGAAAGCAAATGGATTAAAAATGTGGTTCACCCCTTAATTTTTCAGGAGCACCGGGATCTTTTTATGTCATATATTAAACATTTTGAATGGACTTGATTCCATAAGCATCATCTCGAACCAGTCTTTCATAAAACTATTCTATATGTTCCTGCTATGGAATCTTACTCAAAACTGAACCTTGTGTTATTTTAGAATTATATCAGAAGTTTGGATTGAAATGTATTCAGTGTATATTTTATTACGCGGGATTCCCGCAATGTAGGCCATCGATTATTGTTATCAATGCAGAGCAAAGCCACTGAGAATTAGAGGGGAAACAAGAACACTTGCTTTAAAGAGGAGTTGCTATGCGCCATAAATAAATTGCTTTGTTTTGAGAACATCATAATTAATTTTCTCCCAATTACAAACCGAAGGAAAAATGCTGCGAAGCGAAGAATGTAACTGAGAAGGTTATAATTTTGAAAATAGTTAGAAAATAGTAATACTTATCTTCTGCACGCACTTAGAAACCTTAACGTGAATACCAGATTGTAAATCTAGTTATTCGCTGCTATTACAGCTGTGATGTAGCAACAATGAAAATGAAAATGTTACTCCCCAGTGTTGCTGTGCCAATAAAGAATTCCAGGCTGTGTTTAGGGCTGGGTGGTGACATCTGCTTCGCTTGCTGATTTGCAGAGTTTTTCCCACTCCGCGCTCTGCTTAGAGGGCACAGTTGTGCTAAACTCCACATAGCAAAGTTTTTTTCCTCATTCGCGCTTGCCAACATTAAGTGCCAACCGTGAGCAAGGAAAACTCCAGACCACCCTCCGGCGAGATTTCTCAATGCAGGTGGTCACGGTTGGTCATTACCGCTTGTGTTGAGAAACCTTCCATTCACATTTAGGAAGCTGCTGCTCGAGCAGGAAATCTACTTGAGTAGCAGAAAAGAAGCAGCGCCCTCTTGTCCTGCATGTGGTGCAGTTTGCGCTGATTTTACAGCCAGGACACAGCCAGGACAAACATTGGCTCTAAAAATCAGTTCGAACGGCATGGCCTTGCGGAACTCTACTTAGTGCAGCAGAGTTTTTTGGTCACTTCGCAGAGTTCCGCAAACTCCACCCAGGCCTAGCTGTGTTGACAGGGCTCTTAAAGAGTCTGTCAGAGGAATGCTGGCTCTCTGCTCCAATAGAGAGCAAATAGGACACCTTTGGGTGGGGCAAGAAGAGAAGTTAGAAAGAGAGGTGGAGGTGAGTGGCAGGAGCAGAGATATTATTTTTATATATTTGACTAGGGGTAGGATGTGAAGGCAGGGGCAAATGATTTCGGTAAGCCATGCATCACATAACATTTTTTTCATATTAGCTTCTAAGTGACGCCATTGACATGTAGAGCTTTGCTCTTGCTGTCTATTTGATGCTATTCAATAAAAACATCCCTGTTACTCACTGTTGCACACCTATAATTCCACATAAAATACGCTGCTATTCTTGAACTGGCGTTGCCCACGGTGTGGACGCTTGTAAAGTGCTTCATGATTTTGTCTTGCTTTTAAGATGTTGATAACAGCCAAACAATGACATTAAATTGACTAGCCCAGTCAACATGCAGCACAGAATTCAAGCCTGGATGAGGAATGCTTTCCCTGAAGACTCCAAGATAATACTTGCCTATGAAATGCATATTAATTTCAAAAAGCTATGTTCACATTGCACGTGGAAGCCTTCATTTGACAGATGACAGAAACACTAAATGAAAAAACACAAATCTGATCCTCATTAAAATCCCGATGACCGCCCGAAGGTCGTGTCATCCTGCAAAATCGTACCTACATCAAACAACAAGTGAGATAACTCTGATGGTGCTGAATACACTTTAATGGGTCTCAAGGGCTCTTCTGAAAGAGTCTGAGCATTGTTGTTAGTTACAGAACATATTGATAATTATAATATTTCCTCCTAATTGAAGTATTTCATGTGCACTTCACAGGCACAATTAAAACCTGATGAACAGCTTAAGATATGGCAGATGCTTAAAATATGAACTTAGACACCATAATAGGATTTAGAAGTCCTTGCAGCCATACTAAATATGAATAATGAGGAGGCTTCTCAAGGCATCTGGACAATTCCAAAACCGATGGACGATGGGAAGTACAATTGGTCATAAATGGGAAACTATTTCACATTCACCATAGAAAACCGAGGGGGGGGGATGAGTGAATGGAGGGACAGGGTGAACATGCAGGAACTGCACTGATTATAACAAGAATGAGAGTGCTATAAACATGCCTAAGGCGATAGGTAAATATGTGGATAAATAAGGAGTAAGGTTGTCTCAGTGTCACCAATCTTTAATAAATCAGGTCAGTGAGCTTATGGGATAGAGAAAAAAAAACAAGGAGATTTAAAGGTAAAAAATGTGTTCTGTTGAGTATTTCACTAAAAAGAGGGAACACTACAAAATGGAAACAAGCATCTGCAATTGAATAGGTCTCGCATTTACTTGAGTTCCAGCTATCGGTATTGTAAATGCATAACTGGACTTTCCTTGCCACATAAATTGGTCAAACCTGCAGCATAATTCCAGTAACCCTGCATATAACCAAAGTACTTCCATTTACCTTCTTCCTCTATCTGCAGCACAAAATGAAAATATTTCCAATATTTATTATATACTGACTCAAGGCTATAGGAGGGCGTGTCTCGGAAGGTTAGTCTAGGTGAGACTAAAACGGAGAGGAGGGCAGCAAGCATACTGCTGTGATTTAGCAGACAGCTGAGCAACGCTTGAGGAAAGAGGGCCCAGTTAGTGCCTGCAGAGGACTCTGCAGAGGGTAGAGGATGCTGCTCTGAAACCCTAGAAGTACATATACACTGAAAATCCCTCTAATCAAACTATTTTTCATTAGCCCGATATTATCCTAGTTCAAGTGGTCCCAACCTTTTGGATTCTGTGGACCCCCACTTTATCATTACTGGATCCCAGGGATGAATCATAATTGGAATCCGGGGGCTCCCCCCACTGAGTCAGTACTGAAAGCTGGGGACCTAATCTGTTAATATTATTTAATTTTCTAAGCAGTAGCAGGCCCCCTGAGGAGGCTTTGCGGATCCCCAGGGGTCCCCAGACCACAGGTTGGGAAGCAGTGTTCTAGTTCACTCATTAATACTTCAAAGGCAACAAGTGTGTGTATATTTAATATTTATATTTACCAACATACTAATATTTACCATTTATTCACTATTCACTAATTATTTCATTCAGAGGTAAAGTTTTTAAATGTTTTGGAAAAGATATATCCCAGCCTTTAGAACAAAGAAAACAAGTTCCATACCTTTATGAAGACATTTCGGAAATTATTAAATGTGATACGTCTTAATATTGTCATTGTTACTCATACTTTAAAAGCAGCATTTGCCAAGTTATTACCAAAAGCAAATAAACAACTTTAAAAAAACTTCTGTAAATGGTATTAGAAACTCATCTTGCTTTATTTGTCACCTTTGTCAATACTGAGTATTGCAATAGCCATTCCCTATGATAAGGGGGCTGCCTTTAATTATCAGCTGACTTGCAAAATGTTAAAAGAAAAAGAACACAATGCCAAAAAAATGCTGCTTAAAAACAGTCCTAAAAAAACTGCCTTTTCTGCTATACTTGTAATTTACATTAGACACATATAATGCATGATATGGGACAGGCCTGTCTCACTACGGTTGAATACGCTCCATTTCATAAAAGAGTTAATTTTAAATGTTTACACATCACATCAAAGCTTGCCACACCGCAAATGTACTTTGGGCTACACTTCAAGCCTCCCAAATCAGACAGAAGGTTCCCAACCATGGACCTTACCTCCTGTCGCCTGACAGAAGATATCAATCATTTGATTGCCTCTACCACTTTCCACTCTAAGCAACATCAATATGCGGAGCCGAGAGGTAATCAGGAAGCACATTTTAAACTGACTGACAGACTACAAGGCGGTACTACAAGAGTCTATGTGGCTGTGTCTCCCATTGAGCCCTTTGATTGGTTAGAAAAATGAGTCGCCCCAGGAAACAGACAGCTATCCCACTCCCAAAGAAACATTATTGCCCCGGAGAGACCACCCCTCCCCCACCGCACTGGAAGAGAAGTTCCCCCTGCTCTGGAACGCGTGCCTCAGTAGCAAGAGAGTCGGTATTGTGTAATACTTGGTATTCCAGGCAAAACAAGTACCCTCTGTTCCTCTGGACTTTGCGAATGTCTGCCCCATTGTACAGCTCCAATGGCTTCTTTCAAGGCCCACCTGCCCAAGGACAGGCGAACCGCAGCCTTGCCTCGGCATGGGGAGACAGAAGCAACAGCGCTAAAGTTAAGCTGCTGCTGTTAACACCTCTTTCGCTGTCCTGAGCAGGACAAACTGACTCAGCAGGTGCCATTGAAACACTGACTGGATTCCGTTTGTATACCTTGCCGCCTGCACTGACTACAAGCATAGACGGCCTCATGACGGTCTCACCAAAATAGACCCAGGAAAAATAAACCAAGAAAACAAGCTGAGATCTGAAATGAGAAAGGAAAGTATAAGGGTAAACAAGATACACTAGAAAAAACAAGGACAGGCGCAGGAAGGAAGGCAGCAATGACGGGAGGGAGGGGGTACAAGAGAGGAGGCAACAGATAGCCAGAGATGGCCAACAAAAAGGTTCATCAGTGAAGTCTGCTGGGAAGAGGGGCCATCACATGCTGTAACAGGAGGAAGCGTGAACATAGTGTGATGGCCAACACTAATGTTCTCCTAGTGAAATCACCGCAGAGGGAACTAAGCACAAAAGAAAGGGGGCATTTGGAAAAATGCACCAATAAAAGGGAAGCATTTAAGATAAGCACAACAAAGAACAAATGGTAAGAGTGGCATCGTTAAAATCCCATAGATTGAATACAACATGTCTTGCAGACGGCGATGCACACTGCCTAGGCTTTACCTAAAAAGTGTAGGACAACAGCGGTGAAGGATTATTGAAAAAAATGGACAAAATTAATGAAAATGGAAGCAGCTGAGGGGTATGGAGGTCTGATGAGGTGCAGTAAAAAGATACTATATCAAGAGAACAGCTGAAATCAAGGACTCAGAAGATAAGTTAATGATCCCTTTCTTCAGGTTCCCTCTGGAATCTGAAAATTGACATTACAGATAATAAGTTGCGCTTTACATGGTATGCAGGGTAAAGGCACTGAGTCCTGTCCGTATTCTCCTTATACGATATGTGCTGGGCAACCTACCACCACCCATCAAGGATCCTTCTCCCTACCCTGGGGGTGCATGCATTCTCCGCAAATATTGAGAGAACATAACTCCTTTACCTATTTTGAATTGGGATTACTTTGAAGCAGAATCAGACCTTGCTCTGAAACAGTAAGATCTGCTGGATCTTTTTAGGAAAGGACTATCGAGGAACTCCATGATGGAGAGTATGCCCACTAACTGATCCCTCTCATGCCCTCTGCTGAACGTTTCTACCTAGCTTCTAGTACAACTGTGCAGTATTTCAGTCCATGGCACGGAATTGCAATAGGGGATAGCTCCTGCACCTGGCACATATCCCAACTATATATAGGGTTTTATAATACAGAATTAAGGACCTAAGGTATTTTTGACTAAAGTCTCAACATATGTCAGGATGTTCTTCCTATTGTTTTGGATCTGGCAAGTGGAACCTCAGTTTATTTTTGCCTTGACTAGTGTGCCTGAGGTTCCATTCATAGATCCAGTATTTAGATTGACAGCCATATAATCTCAGAGGTTGTGCACCTAAGTAGGGTAACATAAAAAAAACTAATCTGTAATGCACACTGAGTTACTATTCTCTCACTGTTTCTGCAGGATCGCATGGATGTTCATTCAAAATGCCAGGCGTAGCGGGAGTGACATCACACACCATTTGATTTTTGCTTTCACTCACACTCATGCTTACATATATACACACACTCTCACCTGCTAGCATGCACACAACATACATTTTAAAGCGTGTTTTTCTTATCTCAGCTGCCAGGGAGGATCATGGTTCAGCAATTGTTCTCCATTTTTATTACACTAATAGTAATTACTGTGCAATTATTCACTATTAGTGTAATAAAAGAATGACAGAGATCAAGAAAAGGGAGGCCCCAGGCCCATAAGGGCGACTTGCCCCCTGTGTTCCACGATCTAATGGCATGATGACTAACTTGTCCTATCATGATACATCTCCTGCCAGCTCCTTTCACTTTATCGGCTTAATAAGCAGACACTCAGGGGGTCATTCTGACCCTGGCGGCCGGTGACCGCCAGGGTCACCGACCACGGGAGCACCGCCAACAGGCTGGCGGTGCTCCAAAGGGCATTCTGACCGCGGCGGTTCAGCCGCGGCCAGAAAGGGTAAACCGGCGGTCTCCCGCCGGTTTACCACTGCCCTACAGAATCCTCCATGGCGGCGGAGCGCGCTCCGCCGCCATGGGGATTCTGACACCCCCTACCGCCATCCTGTTCCTGGCGGGTCTCCCGCCAGGAACAGGATGGCGGTAGGGGGTGCCGCGGGGCCCCTGGGGGCCCCTGCAGTGCCCATGCCAATGGCATGGGCACTGCAGGGGCCCCCGTAAGAGGGCCCCGCAAAGTATTTCAGTGTCTGCAAAGCAGACACTGAAATACGCGACGGGTGCAACTGCACCCGTCGCACCTTCCCACTCCGCCGGCTCAATTCTGAGCCGGCGTCCTAGTGGGAAGGTTGATTTGCCCTGGGCTGGCGGGCGGCCTTTTGGCGGCCGCCCGCCAGCCCAGGGCAAATCCCAAAATACCCTCAGCGGTCTTGCGACCGCAGAGCGGTATTTTGGAGGGGGAACATTGGCGGGCGGCCTCCGCCGCCCGCCAATGTTAGAATGACCCCCTCAGTCTTGGTGATAGTTCCTAGACACTAACTCATCCCATTTAGGATGCTGGCCACCACTTCCTCACATTCTAGCAAACACCTCTCTTTGTTACACCTTGTATGCACCTATACAATCAATTTACCCATTTACTCTTCCACATTGTTATATGCTCATTCGTATATTTGTAACTCTGAATTCTAGTCAACAAACTTGTCAGCCTTGCTGACACCTTTGATGTCACATCAGGTGGTACCTACTCCACAACCTCTGTTTGCTCACTGGCACCATCCCTGACCCTGTCATCCAACATAGTTTAAACCTCCGCTCTTGCACTACATACATTCTTCTTGTCCAGTGTCTAACGGGCACTGTTCCCTCTTTCAGCACGATCTTGTGTGCATATCCCTTCAAAACGCCTAGCTATTTCATTCACACTTCCATTTGTCTCCCAACATGACTTGGTGCCGAGCCTTGAGATTAGTAGCTGAAGTTGATATTGGTGAATACACCCCAGAGTGGATGGCCCTGACTTTACCACCTAATGATTCCAAATTATTTCCCTGTCCCTGAACTGATGTGTGCCACTTGTACTCTAGAGAATGAATCTTTCTGGTAACTTTTGGAATAAATGTCCTTGGGCTCTAACACAACTTTGCCCCACGTATTGGGCAGCTTCTCCTCGGGAATGGTAGTATACACTGCGTCCATCATTAACTCAACTTCTTTATTATTGACAACATAGATGTTTCCATCACTTCCTACACTCAGGATGCATTCAGCACTTTCAGTATCTTTAATCATTAATGCAACATTGGTTTTTCCCTTACAGGCCCTTGTGAATGGCCCCCGTTGGCAAAACGTCCTGCACTCCTTACCTATTACAAAACAACTCTTTGAATCAGAGGGGTGATAGTTGCTTCTGCACCTGCTACAAGCCTGGATATATTCACACGTCAGACCCACTGCTATAATGCCCAAACACTTCCCTCTGTTTTTTTGCCACATCATTCACATTGACATCAGAATCGCCAGTCACTTCCAACTCAGGCCCCTTTCAATGGCCCAATACTTCCATTTCCCTCATAGCTACTAATTGACATTTAATCATCAGTTCTTGTAACCTTGCAATAAAGTCATCCATGCTTCCATTTGGTCTCTGAGGCTCGGAAGTTGTGAGGAGTCATGAACAATGACTGACCCAGTGAATCTGTTCTTCATCCTCAATTTGGTCTCCAAAAACAGATCGATAATATCATGTCTCTGTTGATTTTTAAGAACTGTCAAGAATGTAAACATGTGCTCTGCTTCCTTTTTGAAGAGAACTGACCAACAATGGCTCCTTCTTCCTAGAGCTAAAATCTTGTCCATCAAGTTTTATCAAATAGTTTTGGAATAGTTCTATCCACTCTTCTTGCATTGGGAATGGAGGTCTTAGTTGTACTAGGAACAAAGGTGGCTGAATTATGCCTTGTAAATCCATCTTTTAAAATGAATCAAACATGAGAGATAAAGAGAAATAAGATAGTCACTGTTTATTTTTTAAGTCAACTCTTGAGCTGATCAGAGACAGAGTTTGCACCAATGTAGATGAAATGGCCAGAATGTGCTTACCATCATGTCCAAGAGTGAAACTGGGCTACGGAAAGCCTCTTGCTGCTTGTTACAACTTTTTTCTTTAATGAGAAAGGATGTGCAATAGCCCTCTGATCATCATGGGATAGCCTGCTCACAGTTCCCTTAGCATTCACTTTTAAGGGATTAGAGCTCACCCACTGTTCTTGGTTAAAGGCAGCTCCAACGTGTTCTCTCTTGACATCCCTCACATGCCACCCAGAATCTTCTCAAAATTGTTTCTTTATGGTGGTATGCTCCAGACGTGCCTCTCTGCCTGCCACCTTGTTACCACTGCGTTTCTCAAATAATGTTGGCTTGAGGTGTGTGGGCTACAAAAGACTGTTCGAGATGTTAGGTCTGACCAGTGTGGTTCTCCTTCAAGCAGTTGAATGTTCAGGGTCCTTTGCGTGGGAGATAATGTAAGCGCCTCCCTTCTTTAGGCCCATCACACTAGACCATAATGGTACATGTCCTCCACTGCTGATAAATACACACTTAACACTAAGTTGCAGGGACGGCATTCCCTGATATAAACACTGTTGTGCAGTAGTAAAAAGTGAAAGAACAGCCGATGGCGCTTGCCTTTCTCTAGTCAAAGTAATCAGTACCTTTTGTAACCATCGAAGTAATAAGCTAATTGGAAATACTGGGTTCTTGGCCCCAATCCTTGGTCTTGAGTTATCACGTATGACTGGACAGTCATGTCCAAAAGTGTAGTGAAATTGTAGTGAGAATGTAGAGTTTGTAGTTGCAAACTCTTTTCATTGAAGAAGGAACTCTACAGGATGGAGTCCCCATTTAGCCTCTGGAGAAACTGCTGCCACCCCTAAAATTTCAAATGACTCTGTGTTTGGAATGTACTAAATAATTCCAAGATACATGTGTCTCTACCAAAGTCCAGTCTTCAAAAATCTGGACAGTGTTATGTCACACCTGATATAAGGAGGAGGGAAGAAAAGAAGGGTCAGACTGAACACCCTGAAATGAGTTCCGGAAGAGGGGGCCATCGGGTGACCAACTCATAGGGGCAATACTTGGCACTGGAATTACAAGACATGGCATGCCTATTTGCCAAGGAAGCAGGACTGGTCCTATAGGATTTGAAGGGCATGGACTCCGGACACCTACATAGCCGTAACTGACATGACTTCTTGATAGGAATGAGTAAACGTAATAACATGGAGGAATTATTTCATATAGGCAGAATCCTGACTCTTTAAGACTCACAAATTGATTGCAGAAGAGCACACACGCAGTTTCTGCAAAACAGTAGATTGTTTAACCTTCAAAGCTATCTTTGTCATTGTGAACTTGTGAGTTAAGAACAGGTGATTACTAAGATAAGGCATGAGTCAGACTCCTATGGCAGTCAAGGCAAAGTGGACAGTGCTTAATTAGTAAAATAAGTGCCAGTGCCCGAAGCCTTACTCAGAAGCCCATGGCCAGTGCAATGAAAAGTCGGCATAATGAACAGCATGACTGCATAGCGCCGAATGCACCCCAGTCCTCTTTAATCCACTGCCAGGCACTCCCTAGACTTATATCTCACTCCTGCAGCTCCCTGTGTTCTCCCTTCATGACGTTTTTCTGTCTTTCTCATCATCCTTCTTTCCGGTTTGAGTGTGTTTTCCTTCTTTTGCTCTCTGGAAATGCCCAATTAGGAAAAATAAGTGCTGTGCTTAAAAAAAAGGGCTGGTGGCCCCCATTATCAATCACTGTCTCAAAGTAAGCACTGAAAGTGTAAGATTACTACAGAGTTAATATAACTCCTACAGAATGGTCCAAGGCCTGCAAACGCAATTCCAGATCTAAGATGTCAAATATGAATGTGCTTCACTGCACCTTGATGTCTGTGCGTATGACACACAAAATAGACCACACCAGCAGTGTCAGATGCCCAATTCATGAGGGGACAGCAGTCCCCTTCTACCACATCATGTGGTGGTGGCCCAAAATAGTCTGGTTCTGGGATAGATTGGCAGCAACGACTAACCTATGCTTGTACAGCACTCTTAAGGTTTGTTTCTTAGATTAGCTTGCTTTATAGCTAAGAGTGGCATGAAAAAAGAAGGAACTTAACTCTCAGTAGTATTGGCAAGACTTAGGATAGCTATTATATGTGTGAGCAATGAAGGTTCTTTGTTAGAAGAGTAGCTAAAAATGTAAATGAGTATGTCAATCAATTTAAAATGAGCATGGTTAGTAGAGAAGCATAGTTCAGAGAAAACTTTAGGGACCAGAAAGAACACTATTGACATTCTAAATATGCTCACCTCCAGTGTCTGCTAATAAAACAGAGTCCTTACACATAGGATTAGTACAGTGCCATTCACAACAACAAAAACGAAAAGCAACAAAGCCTTTTGCCAAAAACAGACTTAGGAGCCTTGCAGATTTAGTGTTGGTTGTGTTGTAGTGTGCTCCATATATAAACATATATAAAATATAAAAAATATATTAGCCTTTGAACCAAATTGTACCTGGAAGTTAGAAAACCACAGCATACTGTCTAAAAGTACACTTATTTGTTATGTAGTTTGCAATCTTTTGGGGCGTTCAGTTGGAGTAATTAGGAAGCAAGGGGGTATCTTAGTGCAGAAGCCTACTGGATTTAACAATTTATATGAGGATTCAAGGGAAGGCATATTTACAGAAATATGTGCCCTTTGTGCTTTGCAGGACCATGTTTCATGGACTTTCTAATGCAACGTCCTTGAACACTTCTGTTGGCTCCTTTTAGAATGCAACACTCTAGCTTGTAGTTTCCAAGTTTCCGAGAAGTCCCAACGTTCTAAGTGTACTAGAATCACATTAGCATATTAAAAAGACGAACTAAAAATTGTTCATTAGGGTGCAATCATCTAAAGAGAGCTCAATGGCAAACTGTTCTGCTAAGGATGACTATAAAAGAAGATAATGGTAGACCTGAGGAATATTGAGGGACAAAAAATTCCTGTGCAACAAATTCGTTGTATCTAATGCTTTCCCCAAGAAATAGGACCCTGCAATCGGTCGATCTTATAATCATTCATTTATTTCTGTGATTTCATTATATTTTGTAAACACTATGAGTAAATGCTTTTCACTAGGTTGTTGACTCTTTAATGTGAGAGTAGAGGGTGGATGAATGTAGAAGTTCTGAAGTATGGCCCTTATACAGGAGTTATAAGCAAATTCTTCAAATTGTATGCTGTGGGGCAGTGGTTCTTACCCCTTTGTCTGCTACGGATGCCCACTGAATCATTACTGGAATCCTGGTATGTGTCATTATTGGGAGCCGGAGACACTCATCCTAGACAATTATGTAGGATTTGAACAAGAATACACAAAAAATAAATGGTAAAATATTGAAATAAAATATATTGGTTAATTCACAATCAAATATGCAAAAAAATGCAAAATTTTGATTTCACTCCTTTTTCTGTATATACTTTATTAATTGTAATATTATTTAATTTTGTTAAACAACTGTGGATCCTGTGAGTAGGCCAGGGGTCTTCTGAACACAGACTGAGAGTCACTGTTGTAGAGTCTCATCTCAATATTAGATTAGAGCCTACTTCTTTGCATAATCATGAATTCATTTTTGGATGGGGGAGGTTTTGGGTAAGGCATACTGTGGATTTCTAAAGTTGATTCATGTCCAGGCAGTGACTTTGATATTTGATGCCGTTGAGTGGTGACACTTTAAGATGCACCTTAAGCAGAGTAACCAATGTCTTCATGGTGCGCAAAAACCCAAGGCACTTTCAGTATAATTTGTAGGTTAAACGGTGCAAGAATGGCTCAGCACTGTAGTTGGCACCATATATGTATCTAGGGCTCCTTGCTGTCTCGTGCAAGAACCCTCAATGGCATTTTGAAAGATTTAGAAATTATAAATGGACATGCAGTAAGCTTCCTCCCATGGCTGAGCATTAAGACTCCTGCGGCTATAGGCACTGCTTGGCAAATGCATTACCTGCTCAGATCCACAAGTGCCTTGCATGAGATTTGGGGACTAATCAGGAAACAAAAAAAAGGTTAAGTCATTAAATGGCATAGACTGCGTACACGTAGGAAATGGTTGTTTAAGCAACAATAGAAGAGGGACATGCAAAAAGACATCTTGAATGACCTGTGTCATTTCTGGAATTCACTACGCATGCAATTTCTTTTTACTATAAACTAGAACCGATGTTGCTGGCAATAATTTTACATTTGGAAAGGATCTGGCTGTTTTGGAATAAAATTAAAGCACTTTGAGGATTATAATATTTTCCTGAAGAACTAACTTTCGTGTTCATTGAAATCCAGATTTAGCCAGATTTGGCACCTGGCGTGCAGCACATATTAGAAAGGATTGATGGTCTGGACAGTGTAACCTTGTGGCAAAGTATTATTAACGACAGATGAAAGGTAGGCGTCAATGGAAGCAATTAGAACCTGGAACAGGCCCTTAAAAATCAAGCAAGGAGCAGGTCATATAAAATGAATTACTACCATCAATTGGTAAAATCGCATTCCTGTGTGGTCCACTTTAGAATCAGTCTTTGGCAGTGCATGGCTCCCATAGTACCTAATAAAAAGTTTAAAAGGCCCAGGTGCAAATCCCTTTGCACATGCAATAATTCTGCATTTTGCACAGTAGCGACTCTACTGTTCAATTTTACGATGTGTTTAGCATGTACACAAACCACAACCATTAAAGGTAAGGGTTTTTGTCAAACCAAGCTTAATACATTTCAATAAAAGTGTTTGCTTGTGGCATAAAAATAACTTTTGGGTGAAAAAGCATTGTCTGATTATACTTCTCTACTTCCTGAAAATACAAAGGCTGGTCTGCTCTGATCCTAAATGCTACATATTTTTGCAGTTTGAACAACAAAAACACGCTCTTTTTAAAATCAGTCTAGAACTAATATGGAGAGCAGACTATCAATACAGTGCATGATTTAGCATGTATGCATGTGGCCAAGGTATTCTAGTGGCATTCTGCAAAATCAATTAAAATGCAGTTTCATAAAGGTATCCATAGAACATATATTTACAGAACAACTAAAACAGAAAAACCATACAGTTGTTGAAATATGAACACATTTTATCATTTTTGCATCGGTAAGCTTTGTTTTTTCCTTCTTGATACATCTAACCTATATATTAGCAGCTTTATACCACCAAATAGCATATAGGAAGGATTAATAAGATATTGAAAACACAATTATACATTGCAACGAGAGTTGAAAGAAATAAACAGCAATGGATGAAAGTTAAAGGGCAATGGCAAACCCATGGAACATACAATAAATGCATTGTAAAATAGGTTTCACTGTATAAAAAATAATTTAAAAAACGATACATAGGCAACAGGTCATCTTTGAAAATGAGGGCCAAAAAGCAGACATTTTAGAACTTTTAAAGGGGAATTTCAGTAGCTACCACATCAGTGATTATATTGCAAAATACACTGGATCTGAAAACAGTCAGGAGCTTGTACTACATAGAAGATCTGTTGAAACCACACTATTTAAGAAATATCACAGAGCAAGGGTAAGTATGGTTTTGATAAATTGTGCAAGAAGCTGCAACAATTGCCACACTCCACAGTTATAGTGCTTACAGTCAAATCCACAAATTAAGTTCAACAAATACATTTGGAATCTTGAGGATGAAGGCTGGACACCAGTTCGTATTCTGCTATGCTACACTTGCTGTAAAGATCTCTAAAAGTCATCAGTAATTTAAATAGTGTATCCCTGGTATTGATGTAGTTGCAAGAATCTGAGTGTCTACCTTAAAATTGAAATGAAGTATCAATTTCACTGTATGTTTGTAGGTATGTGGTATTTCTATTGCACAAACGTAGCCTAAGACAGTCAACAAATGGTTTGAAAGTAGCGGGTAGCTGTAATACAAGGTGCAGGTAAGTCCCCAAAGGAATATGTGTTAAATTCAAGCAGTGTCAACAATTTTAAAGAAAACAATGCAATACTATTGACAACTATTTTAGAGAAATAGATAAAAAATAATAAACAAAGTGCATCAAAAAAACTGAAATCGAATAAGGGGAACCAGAGATAAGATTTTTTTCTCAGTGCAACATACTTTTACCTCAATGTCCTGCTGAACCAATTTTCAGTGCGGCAAAGTGTTCTGGGCGTGTTGATCGAAGTTTTCTTGCCCACCTTGGGTGCACCCTCTCTGGGCAGGGGTCAGCTCCTTGTCCCACTCCGCTGGAGGTGGAAACAATTTCTATGTCCCACTTTTCTCCAACTGGTGAAAAAGTTCCTCATGGTCACTTTGCAGTTCTCAAGTAAAGATTTCAGGTACCATGTCTCTCTCCAGGCAGGCTCTTGTAAGAACTGCTATGTAGCCATTTTAGTTATAGCTCCATGCATGTTATTTTAACACACTAGGCCTGCCGCTGTGCACTTTAACCTAGATATATTTTATTCAGCTTTGTTTACTATTTTAACAATGGCCACTTTTGCGGTCTTGTTTTATTTCTCTCTATCTAGCTGTTCTTGCTAAGGCCAACACTATGTTCTCAAACAAGACATTCTTTTTTACTCTGTGCTTCTTTCAAGACTGCAGAAAGATAGGTTGCCGGTGAACGTGGTAAAAGTTTTGTCTCTGGCATTCATAGAAAAACACACATTCTTACGTAGGGACATTTTCTTAGAACATCAGCTGTTTTATTGTAAAAACACTTTTCTGTCCCTTACATGTTAGAGGGAGATTCCAGCCAGAGGACCACAACTGTATGCTGATTGCTGAAAGCTTCGCTACAGCTGCTTATGCAGACTTCAGGCTTTTGCTCAGGGATGGGGGATGATGTCTTCCCAGGGGAACCTGAAGGGCAGAACTAGAGCTCAACATGCTGTGCTCTAATATAGCCTAGGTAGGAAGTAGTCTACTTGACTAGTGACAATATGGTAGCTTTATTTCTATGCTTTACTCTCCTTGTCACAATTCTAATTCTGTCAAGCTTTATCGTCCTTGTTATTGCAATACATGCTTTATTGTCTAGGATGCAGTTGCTTCATTAAAATTCTATTGAAACATATACTGCCTCTGTTTGTCATTTATATATGTGAGACTAATGTAAGTGAGATAAATGGATGAGACCTAAGTAACCAGGATTTCCTTGAGAACTCAATTGTGGCATGCGCTCAGCTGCCCAATCATCCCTGCTCTTGGGTAGGGATGAGGCACTGCTAGTTAGCCGGAGCAAAACCCGGATTTAGGGCGACAGGTGTCACCTGTAGTGGGTTAAGACTCAGTCTCCCACACCGCAGGTGATTCTGTTGCTCAAATCCAGTAGTCTCATTAGAATAATGAGACCCTACGCGACAGAACCAGTTCTCAGTGGGTAGCTGGGGCTAACAGAAGGTAATCCCCTGACCTGTGAAGAGCGATTCCAGTCCATGGATGCAAGCAGAATTCTTCAGTCTTTTTCTTTCAGCAGGGTCTTCTTTCTTCCGGTGTTGTCTTCTTAGTTCAGGAGTATTGAAGTGTTCTGAGGAAGTAATAGTGAGATGCCAGACTTCCTGTTCACTAGCCAGTGACACCAAGTCAGATCTACTTTCTGACCAAATGCCCACCTAGTTTTGCAGCAGATCCTATTT
Source organism: Pleurodeles waltl (assembly GCF_031143425.1). Classification (NCBI taxonomy): domain Eukaryota; kingdom Metazoa; phylum Chordata; class Amphibia; order Caudata; family Salamandridae; genus Pleurodeles; species Pleurodeles waltl. Next base: position 185,054,051 of record NC_090436.1, on the reverse strand, counting down.
GCTTTACTTTTAAAATTTCCAGAAGACAGGGGTCCAAAATGGCTAACTCCTTCATCCATATGGAGGAGCACTGGCTTCTTTAGATGAGGTAACCTCCCATCTTTCAGGGTCAAAAACGAGTTCCTTGTTCTACTTGGGTTGACACCGGAAGGTATAGGAGGGTTCTTGGAATGAAAGAGAGCAGCATCTACCAGCACCAAGCCAAAATAGGGAGAGTGAAGGCTGTCCTTTGTTCTGCCAATTCTTGCTATGTGTGTGTGGTAAGTGGTAGAGCCCTGGCAAAACCAATAATCAGGTGCTTAATTGAATTACAACAGGGCTGAAACTCTGACTTTATTCTTGTGCTTGTGTAGTTTTTCTGAATTTGAAGAGCACACCACTACCTTTCCTTAATTTAGGGAAACTGTAACAGATGTGTATTCATAAGTGAATTATCCTGAATAACTCTCCAATATCTGTGTTTAACTCCTAATCTCAAAATGACTCAAATATTGTAAACATAAATAAGACCAGAAAAGATGATCAAATTACTTGCAATAGAAAACACTGACACACAATAACAGCATTCATCCTATATAGAGAACCATCAATTGCCAGCAAAGATTCTCTATGGCAGGTACAATCGCTTGGTCCCACTGAGGGCACAGAATTATCAATTTCTTTTATGACCCTGTTTGTCAGTCACATCAAATGTTATTGTCCAAATCATTTAAAGCTCCCCCTAGAATCTGACGAAAAGTAACAGTATGATATATTACAAAACAATCTTGTAACTTAAGGATTGTCATGGCTGACATGTTGGCATTTCAGGATGTAAAATGGTGCTGAGGATTTGTAAACCTGAGCTCACCTCCTGCTATGGCAAAGAGCAGGCGCCCTTAACTTAAGAAAATTAGCAAAGTATTTAGCAACACTAAAACAGTTAGAAAGTCAAAACACAATTCAATATAAATCCCACAACCAATTTCTAAACATTAAGAGTAATTTATAACAAAAATGACACCAAAACAACAAAATTCAACCAGGGGACCGAACATGTGAATTTTTTAACTTTTAAAACAAAAAGCACAGATGAAAAGTAAAGTGTAAATCAGAAACCAGAGTTCTCACTTGACTTGGTGTCTAAGGTAAGGAGAAGTTCCCTCCCACTCAATCTCTTCAAATTGATTATGGGGCTAGCTCTCTCCTTCACTGAGACTGAAGCCAGGAACTCTAAATGTATACCCAGGGATCAAAAGACTCCTCATCTCCAGGCTTCCCTTATCACTAAGCTATAATAATGCCTATCTCCCAATTACAACTTTCAAGTTAGTGAAATTCCAGGGCTGTCCCTAACTGCCCTTCTTGGGTTAAGCTATGTCACATTCCTCACACAAGCCATCTGGCTACACCCAAGCCATTGTTTCAGCTCTGAGAGTTGTATTTCACACCTCATCAAATACATACTGACAGGCCAGCTGCAGGCAGGCTAATGCTAATTAGGCTACTGGAGCTTCAGGTAGACAAAGTCTAACTTTTCCAGTACATTCATGAAAAATCCAGCTTCAAGATTGGATTGGATTTTTGATGTATCAGATGGAGTGGTTTAATTGGTGTTGTACAGAATGTAACATGTGGTTTATGGTCATGCTGAGGGAGGGGAGGAACATCACAGCCCACTTGAGGCATTGTTTCTCATGAGTAATTACCCCTCCCCATACTCCAAAAATGGTAACAGCATATTTTTTCAGAACATATTTATATATTCTATACATATTTATGCAATAGCAGTGAAAATTAATGAGACCTAAAACACACTATTTAGAGGAACTGCACTAGTACACACATAGTCATACATTTCTTACTGCAGCACAAATGTCAGTTTGAGTGCTATTACAACTGTACAGCAATAGTAGCATGAGTAAAATACACCCTTTACTGCTTCACAGGCTGCATGCAACAGTTGCATTACACAACAGTCCTTAAATTTTCCCAATATTTTCTGAGTGTAATTTACCTGGTGGCACATACTTGACCCCTTCCATCCTGGGTTTGATTAAATACATTTGCTAAAAAATACACATGAAAAATAACAGGATATAAATAATATATGCAGATGTGCAGAGTATAATATGCTATTTATTACCATTGTTGAGGAAGAGAAACAGCATCATGACTCACTCATGCCTTCGTTTCCTGAGGATCATGGTTCCTTCTGACACAATGGTGAGGCCAGTGGATATATGATTCTGTGGCGGTGGCGTTTACTGCATAATTATGGATTTACATAATTTAGCAAATATTTGAAACATTTGCAGATTCCACCAAAATTTTGTTTCCAGCACAAATAGTTTCAAATAAAGCTGCTAGAGAATGTGCCAAATAATTTTCTCCATCATGCCACATAATCATAGTAGCCTGACAGTATTAAAGCACTGCAGAGTGGTTTAGAGCCTGTCATTATGATGATGAAATTCGTAAATCACAGGCATAACTCATGGTTCCCTGCAATATTTAGGTTTTTCTCCACTTCGTTATGTGCCATAAAAGCACCAAAAACATGATATTCAGGCAATATATATATGCATACTCATCTGCACTTATACATTTGTATATTCTCTGAATAATAGTGAGTTAGCTGGTTATCATGATTATGATTTAAACCTAAAAAATACTGCCTGATTATTGTTAGCTACACAACCATGGCTCAACATATGACCTCATAAACTATGTCACTTAGTGACATCACTGATATCTATACACATAATATCACTAAGGCCGTAATTACGACCTTGGTAGTCATGAGACCAGCCGGCCTGCCCATTACAGCTGTGGCAAACGCGCCACAGTCAGACCGCCAGCACCGCCATGTTTCCGCCAGCCGACAGCCTGCCGGTGTTGTCGGTCTCAATCCGCCAGGACAGCTCTGCAAGCAGTGCTGCTCTGGGGATTACGACCTCTCTCTCTGCCGGTGTTTACATGGCGGTTGCACTGCCATGTACATGGTGGCGGAGATGGGGTGCACGGGGCCCCATGAGGGCCCATGCACTTGGCTAACCCCGATGCACTTTTGAAAAGCGAGATGGGTGCTGGTGCACCTTACACACCGCAACATTGCCGCCAGCTCAATTATGAGCCGGCGTCAGTGTTGTGGTGTGTTTCCCGCCTGTTGACCCAGGGGGAAACTCGTAATGAGGGCTGCGGGAAGGTCGCCGCACTGGCAGTGACCTGACTGCGGGACTTCAGCAGATGGCCTTTTCCGTCCACCGAAGTCAAAATGAGGGGCTAAATGTATCAGGCTCAATGTCATGAGCGTAACGTGCAGGATACATACTGATGTATCCCTCTAGATTAAAGTGAATCCAATTGTGAATCACTGGTTTGCCTTTCACAACCCTGGCCCCACATGTTGCACATTTTTGCAATTCTTTCAATTGTGTCCATATTTTGCACACGCACATCCAGAAACATACTTTAACCCTTGCCCCTCCCCCCTTATTCAGCTGTATCTGCTGAGCTATTTTACAGTTGAGGTAAAAACGTATCTTATTTTTAATGTGTGCATCCACCCAGCCAATGAAGCGGAACACATAACCTCTCTACTGACATTAGCATTAATTTTACAGGCTTCAAAAACGCCTCTTGGCTGCTACCTCGATAATTTTGTTTGGGGGCATGATGATTTATTTATTTTTTAATGAGACCTTTTTGAAGTCTATTGGTCTTGTGTGGCAAGAGGTTCCAACTACCCATCCACACAAAGCACTGATACCTAACTGTCTATGGAGCACAACAACTACCACTCATTGTGCATACATGACTGTCCATTCACCAAAATGCTAAGGGTAGTGAAGTGACATTACACACACTTTGACCCTTATGATGGTATATGAAGTGGCACCATGTGACCTTTGGTCCGGAATCTTCCTAGGAAGTGAAGTCACATGACTTAACCCTGATGACATCACAATAATGAACATCACATATGTTCCATAATAACAAAGCAATAATGACCATGTTATTTTAGATATAATTTATAAAAAGGTGCTGACATGATACCTCAAGGGAACATTTACCTTATTTCTAGTAAGCAAGCAAAGTGAGTTAGTCTAACATGTTCAAGGGGGGGCAGGTTGATGGCGGTGAAGAAGGTTTCTCACCCCTGAAAAAATCTGAAAATAATTGACTCTATTAGTGCCTTTTTAAAGCACAAATTGCTTTACTAAAAAGCAGGTCCTTTCATGGTGTGCCAGTCTAATGAAATCTGACAGTCCCCATGAATGGATCAAGTTCTGTTTTTAAAATGTCCTATAGTTGCTCTCCATATGTAAAACAATTACCTTAATTGCACTTTTACCCAAACATTACATTCAGTATAGAAGTGTAAGCTTTTTGACTGCCATCCAAGTAGTGTGGATGTCTTAAGTTAAGTCTTGTATGTCAGGAACAGAATTTCTTCCAATGTTACAAGACCAGCCTTTTTCCACAGGTACCACATATGCCAAGAATTTGATCCAGTATTCCAGTGTAAGCAACATTTTTCCACAGGTGCCCCATGACAAGATTTTCTTTCAGCATGCCAGTACCATCATTTTGCTATGGCCATTCCATACGTAAGTATTGCCACCAGTATGCATTTTGCCCTGGGTGCATCTCTAAACCCAGAAGCATGTCAGGTCCAACAGCAGACTTGCAAGGATAACAACGCATTCGCACTCATGCTCACTTAGATTGACATACTCACTTTTATTCACTCATTCCCGCTCACTCATTCATTTTATGTCTCTAGTACTCATTCTTACCCATTTTCACTCAGTGGCAGTCTTGCTCACTCTTGCTCTAACTCACTTACAGTTACTCACTTTTGCACACTCACTATCCCACATACAAACATATATGCTCACACACACACAGGGTCGGCTTTAGGGCGGTGCGACTGGTGCGGCCGCACCGGGTGCTGACCTGGATAGGGGAAGCACTGACCTCAGGGGAGCGCTGTGTTTAGCAATAACTTACAAAACTTACAAAACTTAGGATTTAAAAGCACCTGCTGAAAAGGTCCTTGTGCGTCCAGCCTTCAGGAAACAATTAAAATACCAAAGTATCTCTTGTGGTTAATTTTCTTGCTAGAGAGAGATCAGAGTTATGTCCAGTGGCTGTTTTGACTCCATATAAAGTAGCCCAGAGAGTTAATTTGCCTATTGCCAAGAACAGATCTATGTTTATGTGGATAGTTGAGTGGATTAGTAAAGCCAGCCTTTACTAGCACGTTAAAAAAAATGAAATGTAAGTGAGAGAGGGGCTATGGTGAGATAAGGGGCACTTTTGACGGGTGATAGTGAGGGAATCTGAGGAAGGGGGGCGCTAAAAAAGATTGTTGCACCGGGTGCCACCAACGTTAAAGCCGGCCTTGCACACGCATGCTCCTTCATCCAAACTCTTTCTCACCCACATGCACGCAAGCAACATATATTTCAAAGCATTTTATTTTATTTACCTAAGATGCCTGTGAAAGTCCCATTACAGCTCATGCTGCTCATATTTTATTACACTAATACTGAATTATAGACTATTATTCACCATTAATGCTCTACAAAAATGAGCAGAAAACAAGGAGTTTGGAGCCTGGCACTGATAATAAAAGTCACCCCTGTGTTCTTGGCATTGGTTTTGCCACCTCTGAGGCCAAGGATTGCAAAGGCAGTGCCAGGGATAGGAAGGGACAAGGGATGAACTGCAACTGCGAACCCTAAATGATGTCCATGTCTGCATAGTACAAGACTCGATAACCACAGTGTAGCCACCCTTTTATGAAAAAGACTGTCTTGCATTCAGAGTGCTGGCTTTCACTTAAACTCTACTTAGTAAAAATTCAAAGGCTGCTTACAGTTACATGCGGGAGTGCTGCTGCCTGTGGCAGTCTGTGTCCCTGGGCTCTGAAGATTGTTACTGTCTAAAAGCAAAGCTGGATCCTTTCACTGGTTTGTATACACTGCAGCCTTGCTCTCTCCACCTCAGCTCTTGTGAGTAGCTACCATCTTTTCAGGAACCTCTGCCAACCTGTCATCACCATAGCAATCACTGCAAAGGAAAGAAGAGACCGGCAGTAATTTAAAAAAATCATCTCAAATGATTTGCAAAGTCAACAGGTCAGGCTTTGCCTATCAACCTTTTGGCTTTATCAATGCTTGTTTGGTCATTTGTGTGTAAAACATCATTATTGGGAGAACTCTGGGCCCTTGACAACATAAAGAAATGACTAAAGAAAAAAATATTTTTTTGGTCTCAAAAAGCACACATTGCCATAGTAGTCCAAGCACTGAAGGAAACTGCTTTATGTAAGAATATGCCTATTTTGAAAGAGCAGAATGCCACAGTAAAGTTAGCTAATGACTGAAATAAATTGATTCCTTGCCCCATGGTGCAAGTGAGTGGAAGAAACTTATGAATAAAAAAAACAACAGGCCAGTAGATGAAGAGGACAGGCTGAAAGCCTCTTTAAGTAAGTATGGGCCATATGTACGAACACTTTTTCCCATAGACACAATGGGTAAAAATCTTTGCTACATCTAGCCCTATGTTACATATATTATTATTATAAAACCAAAAGGTCTTGGCCTAAAAAGACCTAAAAACCAGCTTGGATGGTGCAGATTTGATGCTGTGCTCCTGTGTCATTAAATGATTGTTTCAGAGTCCACCGGATATTAATGATCTTCCAAATGCTCCCTACTGTTACTGGCATTTGCAGGAGCGGCTCCTCCTAAAGGGTCGGAGGAGCGTCACCACACCCCGTGCCAGCAGCGGTAGCTGCAAACCCTTTAAAAGAAAAGGATAATAAACCTTGTTTATTATCCTTTTCTTTTAAAGGGGTGGGGCCACAGGCTGTGATGTGCACTGAGGCGGAGTGCTCAGCACTCCCCCTCAGAGCTCATGTATGTTTGGCCGGCCGTCTCGGGCCGGCCAAACATACATGCGCAGTGTGCTGTCTGCAGCCCAGCAACACAGTTGCCGTGCGGCAGAGAGCCTGCACAGACTCACAGTCTGCCTGGGAGCACCCTGGCTGGGTGCTCCCAGCCAATCCTGTCGCAGCTTTGAGCAGCGTCAGGATTGGCCACAGGGAAGGCTGGGAGCCTGTGCCTGCATGCAGCCAGGCAGCAGGGAAGAGGAGCGCGGTGCGGGTTGGCATGGACAAGGTAAGTGGTGTTTTTTAAAATTTAATTTATTTTAAAGTTTATTGCCCCCACCCTCACCCCTCCCCTGCGCGCTGCCCCACCCCTTCCACAATCCGCGAGCTGTCCTGGGCATTTGTATAACACACAACGTCTGATGTAAATGGACGTTGTGTAGCTTCTAACTTCCACTGCCTCTGTGAACTCTTGAGTTTTGACTTAGGACACAGGTAAGAGCTCTGTGAAATATTTTGTAGCCACTAAGATTAATTTGTGCTCTGAACGTCTGCCGTAGCCAGGTTTCATAAAGTGCCACTGCTGACACATTCTCGGGAATATTGGGACTTTAGGTGGCTCCCAGTCCTTTTTCATAAAACGCCCAGTTCTTCCTCCCTGTATTGTTTATGCATTCTCGCTGAATAAGCCTTAGATGTATCCATACGTATTCCTATCTGCACTTACATATATATATTTATTTTCTCTGAATGATAGTGAGTTACCTGGTTATGATTGAAACCTAAAACACTTTGGCTAGTTACAGTTAGCTACACAAATATACAACAACTATTCCTAAACTCCTCTGTTCGCCAAAACACCCATTTTGCCTGCCTTCGAATAAGACCTGATGGTCTCAACTTCATGAAATGTAATGTTTTCGATCATTAGGTCTATCCCATTGCTGGCTTTCTGGGGATGCTTTCAAAGTAGGACATCATTCCTCTTCCTCTTGGAACGTTTACTAGACATATTGTTTGCTATATGCACAGATTAATGACCTGTGATGTATTCGATCCACTTTGTCCCAACCTGTAATATTGTTTGAGTTAGATGTATGAATGCAGCAGTTGTTTGTGAATGCCACACCTATACAATTATGCTTTGATGTGGTCTTTGCTAAGGCAATCAGTGGTCATTAGTCTTAACAGCTTCAGCATAGGAAGTGATTAGAGGGCATTTGTCCAGGGCCATTACAGAATGTGACAAATCAGAGGGGGATTTACAACTGAATAAAATATTAAAGCAGACAGATAAGATAGAATAACTACATGTAAAATATCTCACAGGATCTCTCTTGTTATATTGTTTGCTTGGTTTTGAGCAGCGCCGTTGGAATTATGTGATTGTGCGGATGCAGCGAGTTTCACAGAATTATAGTTTTGCCCCATAATTCATCATCTGCTGCATAACCTGCAGATTTTAACAAAAAAATTGTTTTTAGCTCATACAGTTCACAAGTTACTAAAAATACAGCGCCACTTGTGCAGCGCAGTGAAAGGCCCTTTGCAAAGCTGGGCTGGTCACCTTTCAGTTGCGTATTGCTATACTTGGGTGCTAAAGTAGTACCAATGAGGATCAACCAATGCCCAGATAGTATTACCGAGTTTAAGAATAACAAACTAATGGAGTAATGCTATTACAATTAGTGTGTATTATGCTGCAAAATTTGCCTTTTCTTGCTGCATAATTTGCCTTTTCTTGCTGCATAATTTACTCAACCCTGCTGCATAATTTGGACCTTTCCTGCCGCATAATTCCAGGAGTCCTGGTTTTGAGTATTGTGAAATATTTGATTGCATTTCCGGTGTTGCCATTTTATAGACCTTATTTTGCTGGTGGTACTAGCAGATTCCACCATGGTTAAAGCTTCCTCGGAACACTTGGTCAATTCCCTCACAAACTCTCATCGTGCTCACATAATTGAAGAATTCCATGAAGGTATCAGCTAAGTTTACAATTACATGGTTGTAGCATCTCTCAATCACGACATCCAACTTTTTGCACTGAATTCACACAACCCCAACACTTTGCAATCAACATGTGCCCTAATTTACAACTGCCCTTAAAGCAACTGCCACACACTGCCAGCTGGCCTCTGTGTGTTGTATAAATGACCATGCAGCTGTGACATCAGGTACTCGAGATTCAGAATGAGGTAGCCATACTACGTTCAAAAGCAGTTTTACCAATAAAGTTGAGGATGCACCCCAGAACATTTATTGACATTATTGTAATTTCTCCACTTTTCTGTCCTTCTAACTTTATAAACATATACCTTCTTATGGCAGTGAGCATGCTGTGAAACATGTAAAAGACTATTTGTTTTGTATTGATTTGTCTATATTGTTCTCTACTCTAGCCATATTCTTTATTGTCGAATGGATTCTTATGCAAGAAAGAGTGTAGTTTTTTGCAAAGAACATAAACAGTAGAAGTTGCCTTTCGTGTTTCTGCGGTTGCAGCAGTTACTTAAATCAGTTTTTGACTGCCTGATGCTATGGTGGTTAGAACCATATAATGCTGGTTGCAAGAAGATGTTTTTCAGAAATTGCAGTTCCTAAAACGTGTATGTTAAACTTAACTCCTTGTGGCATTTCTGCAGACCCCTACAAATTCTAGGAGTGCTCCTTATACTGTATCTTAACCCTTCAGGTTATACTCTGACGGGCAATAAGTTGGTTTTGGGGACCCAATGTCTTTAAAAAAAATTAAAAGTACTATTATCTACACAGGGTAAATATCTGGCTGCCCATACCCTATGACACCCACACAACTCCCTTGCTCCTACCCTTTGTACAAGTACAATTACATGTGCCTCTTGGGCTGGAAAACGCATATTGATTGTGAACACAAGCACACCGTTGTGGGTGTTCCAAATATTATCTAAGGTCACTTTTCTTATATTCCTCCCAGCACTTAATCATGTGGAATACCCCCCACCCCTCACTTCAACTTCCAACACACCCATATAGGTGGACGTTCCCACGGGAGGATGCTAGCTTTCTAGTAGAAAAAACTGGGGTTTCTGCTTTACATGTGGAAATCCAGGTTAAACGACCCAGAATGACACAAAAAAAGTATTTAAACCAATTTAATCTTATATTAATTTCTACGGAACATCATAGAAAATACCCAAAAATAGAAACTTTATTAGCAGTAAAAGGTATACCATAAGGTACAAAAAAAGCAATGAAATAAAATAAGCTATATACAGAAAGCAGTGAATTATAGACAGCAAAACTGTGAAGATTTGGAGATACCTTGTTAGCCTCTCCGACTCGATTGACACCTATGACTTTAGTGAAAGTAACCACTCCTTTGGAAGAATAATAGTTTTTTCTTTCCTTAACATTTTAATTCATGGCTGATTTATGTCCCAGCAGCCGAAAAAACTCCCAACACCAGGCGACGCGAGAGTATGAGTTAGCTGACTTTAAATTTTGTCTCATTTTTCTTTTCAGCCTGCTTAATGTGTTCCCCTGTTTTCCTTCCCCCCGAGTGCTGCGCGTTTGTGGATTCTGCCATGTAGTTTTGCTCTGGCTTCTGACAGAGCTGCCTTGTTTTGACAACTGGACATTAACCACAGAGGGGGGCAGGACTTTTTTGACCGTCTGAGAATTCAGATGGATGCCCTGTCTCTCTCATTCAAAATTTTAAGTAAAAGGGAGGAGAACAATTTGCAAAACACTAAATCACCCATTAAAGTCACTGGCCACCAGAGGGAAATGCACATTAAGGCACTGTGTTACCAGCAGGTCTCATGAGCATTATATAAAATTGCATGAAGCAATAGCTAACATAGAATAGATTCCAGTGATTTATCAAATCTCTATATACCATGTCTTATTTTGGACTAGTTGAGTCTTTCTCCACCATTTCAGAATTTACATCCAAAATATATATATCTATATCTATAATAATATAATATATGCCAAACCTGTACATCAGTGCCTTTTTATGATTCATGATTCAGTAAGGAGAGGTGTTAATGTGCTTCTTGGAAATATGCTGCAAAAGTCCCATTGAAGATTGGGAGTGTCGTTTTGGTTATCTTCCATATACCTAACATATGTACTTCCGGTTCACACAGGGCTGAAATTGTATGTTTCCAGTGATCTTTGAGAATTACCTACTAGACAGTGATATACCAGTTGATTGTTATAAAATGGAAAGACCTATCAAATGTCATGAGTTGATTGCTTGTTCGAAAGACTCATGTCCAACAGTGCTTGATAAATGCTAATAAATTGATTAATTAACCGCGTATTGATGTCTACTGGGACAGGTTGACTCTCACGTGCTGCATTATCTGTTTCACTGGTCTTAAACCCCCCCAAAACACCTCTGGTCTTCTTTGCTTCTATGTTACAACCAGGTGATCACAATTACTAGCAGAAAATCGCCTAACAGCAGTAAGTTAAAACTATGATAGACTAAACAATAGAAGCAGTAGAATTGATGCATACTGAGAAGATCGGGTGGATGAAAGCATTTTATAAGTAATATTTGCCTATATGTGCCCATTTTAAGGCGTCTTTATTGTGTGTATGTGCATGATTTATGTCTTAGAGTTCAGAAGGCAATAAGTAATATTTTTTTAATTATTTTGACAATAAGTATTATAACGTAGAAGATGAGTGAGAGTCATGCTTCCCTGCCTTCTGCAGTATTATACATGTGGGAGCCTAGCCTACTGAATGTGGGAGCGAAGGACAGCCCCTACACAGCACTTGGTCAAGCTCTGCATCTAACCTCTGTGCGTGCCCTTTCAGTGCACACAGATGTTGGTTGGGTACAGGAGAGTTGTCTACAGGGTTTGGTTTATGGCCAGGTCTTTTGTCTAGCTTGAATGAGCAGCCTACCTACTTCACATGGCATTTGACCAGGCCCTGCACCCAACCCTCTGTAGATAGCAACCCCCAATGTGCACTGACTTTGGCTTCGTGCTGTGGAGGTTGAGCGCAGGCAGTGAGCCCCGCATGCACATGGGCTTTGGCAATGCTCTGTTGGGTTTGACAGCAGGGCTTAGCTTTCAGCTAGGAGAAATGTGCACTCGCCGCAGAGTGCTATGGCCCCACTGCTCATGGCATATTGCATGCAACATGAAGGTTGTCACTCTTGGAGGAGCCACCAGCTCTTACTGTATGTGGCCCCTCCCCTCAACCCTCTTTTTCATGTGACGGCCTCCTTCAATTGTCATTGAACATCAAATCTCTCTAATATTGTCTTGGACTGCTTCTTAGTCTTGGTAATTTGACTACAGACAGATGCACACTTGAGATTAGTGGAGCACACATTTTTCATGCCTGTGTTTTATAGAACCTTATATAGTTATATATGGGTTGATTCTTACCAAGGAAACAATTACCATGGTGAGAAATGAGCTATACCTAAACACAGATTTCCATGCAATTCATTTTTTTATATTTTATAATTTGGAGAAGTACGTCTTTTTTCAGCGTTTTTTTTCTTTTTTTCAAAAATGTGAAAGTACAAATTAAGTGAGTGAGGAAGAAATCTACACAGTAGATATGGTCGAATTTTTTATCATTAGGTGACATAACTGGAAAGAAGGAAATAATTGCACTGATTATATTCTGCTTAGGGATGAACAAAACCATCTTCTAGAGCATGCGTCTTATATTTCTATATGAAGGGTCTAATCCTAAAATTAATCCTCTGGTATTTTCATCCACCTCTCTTGTTCACTTCCTAATTCTGAGGCATTTTGCCCCTGAAACTAAAGGCCTACATCAAGCATAGCAAATGTCATTAATATTATCCATTTCTTGTTGTTCATCTTCTCCTTCTCCTAAAGTACTCTAAGGTAACCTGCCAACCAAGATATGTGCCTTTTTCTCAGGATTATACCAATCCTCTGGCTATAGCACACTCTAGACAACAGTCAGCTGCAGCTCAGAACAATTGTCAGTGGCAGGAGCAGGCAACACGAGTGATGAATGTACGGTCGCGGGTGTGCCGCCAGCTCCGCCAGGATCAATGATCCCGGCAGTCTGGCGGTAGGTGGCAGTTCTAATCCAACAGGGCAGCGCTGCCCCGGGTATTATGACCTCATTCTCTGTTAGCCATTACATTGCAGTAGAACCAACATGAAATGGCTGGCGGAGAACGGGTGCAGGGAGACCCGACACTGCACATGTACTTGGCATGGGCAGTGCAGGGGCCCCCCTGGCCAGCACCCACGCAATGTTCACTGTCTGCTCTGCAGACAGTGAACATTGCGAGGGTGCTGGTGCACCCTGCAGCCTACAGCATTGCTGCCGGTTCTATTACGAGCCAGAGACAATGCTGTAAGCTGTTACCCGCTAGGTCAGGGAGCAGAAACTCAGGTTTCCGCCCGCTGTCCTAGTGGGAAACTCTTAATGGGCCCGGCAGAGAGGTCCGCCGAACTCATAATCAGACCCTTTGTGTCATCGCATCTCTAATGTGGTGAGCTCAGTCACAGTTGCAAAAGCGGGCTCTGTTGGTGATTGCTTCCACAGATGGGTCAGTCCTACAGGTCGTCAGGAGTGTTCATTCATAAATGCCAAACAAATACCTTAAAAGTGAAGTGGCCAGTGAAAGGACACTGGCCAGTAGCCAGTGGCCTGTGACCAGAAAGAGTACTTGGTCCAGGCTCCACACAACCGCATGCATGGCAAAGCAGGGAGCAGCAAGTGAAAGTAGAGGATGTGCTAGCCAATCAGAAGCACGTAAATTAGAGCGATGTTTGAGTAAACCAATGGTAAGTTCAGGTAAGTAAGACCCTTCTGAGAATTTTTACTCACAAAAGATTTTGCAAGCATATCACCCAAGTGCGTGCATGCAGGTGAAACCTAATAAAGATCCTCAACTATGGGAAAATGTGGCTTAAATACCGTTTGGCCTGAGAAAAATGGGCTGCTCTCAAACACCGAATACAGGTAAGGAATCTGGGTATGATCATGGACTCTAACCTCTCACTCCACTCACAGTTTAACCAATTTTGCAAAAGTGCCTTCTATTATATGGAAATGTTAACCTGCTTTAGTGTTGTCAAGTCTCAGCTACACCAATTGAACTACAATGAACACAGAATGAAGAAGTTTGATAAGGTTAAACCAGATTTTATTATACCTTTTCCAGTTCATCTTACATCTCACTATCACTGACAACCATTGATAAAAGATCTCCAGCAAAGAGTTCTCTTGCAGGGCCTGGAAGGCATTGCAGTGCCAGCCTGACGAGGAGCATGTTACGATAATGAAGCATGTTACCTAATGGTGAGTGAGGGCTACTGTTTCTAATGAGCAAATGCGTGTGGTGACCCTGAACTCCAACCCGATTTGGTAGTGTGGAGCTGCAGATCTCAGAACAGTGTACTCTGGTTTGTTGATTAGTAATACTTTGGGAGAGTGTACCCCTGACTGTATATTTTCTCCCAAGTACCCCTTCTTTCATTGTGTATTCATACATCACTTCTTACCCTCCCTTTTCCTCTCCTATATCCTAATTTTATGTCAAGACCGGAGGCTCCTATTATGCATTCTTATCTTGCTTTATTTAAAATAGCAGCAGTCAAGAATTACAAATCCCAATGGGCTTAGTAACAAGCTAGCCAATGGGAAGAAAAAACGTAGGAACAATAAGCACCAATAGGATAACAGTAGTCACCATAGAGTACGCTCTTGACTGCAAGCAGCCCTCTTTTCTTGCTGCTCGCAGTCAGGATAAGTGCTCTTTTATGGTGCTTATACAAATTTTCTTTACAGTATTGCTTATAAGCATATATAGACTGTTTATTGAAGTTGGAACGTTCCTTTCCATTTTTTGTACTTTCCTACGGAGCGCGCATCCTGCCCCTCGGGCTTTCTGCTCCCTCGCGCTCACCCTCTTTCTTTCCTCTCAAGCGCCTGCCTCTGCGCGCGTTAACAGTCTCAAACGGTGCGCTTATTTACAGCTTTTGGGCCCGTTTCTTGGCAGTTCGGCGACGTGTCCTCTCCTGCCGGCTGCTCTATTCCCAACAGATTCTCCTTCTGACTGGGACCGCCCTAAACACGCCCATTACTCTTCAAGGGGCGCGTCTCCCATTTACTCTCTTCACTTCGACCGGACAGTCCTCCTTCAAGAAACACGCCTCAGGGGAGTGTCTATTTTGTTATCCCCTCCCATTTTTACACCTCTTTCTATTAACCCCTTTTCTCCGGGTTCTTACAGCCTAACTGTTACATTTTCGTGGTTTTGTAATGGAGATTGACAGTTCTCCTTCAACCCCTGTCAATATTGACGATGGTGAAGTTTTTAATCAGGATTTGACTGATTTTATTCAGTCCTCTGTACAACAAGCTTTACAAGCTTCTATGAAAAAGATGTCTAAGAACATCGAAAATTCTGTCAGAAATATTATGTCCAATACTTTACTGGCCCATTCTGCGGGGTAAAGCAGAAAACATAAATTGTCTCCTATATTAAAAAGGAAATCTTCTAATGGCGCACAATTGATAGGTGAGTCCTCCTCACCACAGATTGAGGATTTAATTCCTCCAAGGCCTCCACGAAAGGAGGGGAACATTTCAAATAATGAAAAGAGTGCGAACCTGCATTCTAAACGCAAAATTAAAATGAAGAACATTGATAATGCGCCGAAAAAGATCATAATATCAAAAATATTGGACACTGACAATGATTTGGACGACTTGGTCCAATCCGATGCCTCTGGCACCACTTCCTCCCCACCTCCTCCAAAGAAAATAAAGTTATCCAATCCTGACTCTCACTCTATTCTGGATACCAACGGTATTCCCATGTTTGATCCTACTCTCATACACCACCCCAATTCAACAGAATGGTTTCCGGCTTCCCACGTTGGCGATTACATCTCTTCACGTCTTCGTCTTCCTCTGGACAAACAAACTCGGGCAAAGTTAAAATCTGAATGCTCCAGACCTTCGTTACCATCTCACTTCACTTCAACACCTTCTATTGACCAACCTCTAATTACCTTCTTCACGAAATTTGGCAAAGATCCCTGCAAAGTGGTAGATAAAGCCTGGAAAACCTGCCAGGACAAATTATTGGATGTGGTTGGGCCTCTCGCTCGTATATTCGACTTGGCTGAATCGGCCAGACTTGACAATTCTGATATTGACCCTACAGACCTTTCCCTTTGAGTTCAAAAGGCTTTTTGCCTCCTGGGCAATGCAAATTCGGCCATCATTCATGAAAGAAAGAAGGGCTTACTTTTTAAATTAGATCCCAAGCTCGCAAATCTGGCTACCCTTGATCCTGAAATAGCAGCAGAAGGCCACCTTTTCGGCTATTCCTTTATTAAGGATCTTAGCTGTTACGTTTCCACTTTCTCGTCCATTGACAAGGCCCAACAGAACCTGAAAAAAGTGTTTAACCAACGTGTTTTTGCACGGGCCGGTAGAGGCAGGAGCAGCTTTATCGGCCGTTCCTACCGTAACCAGGGAACAAGACGCTCCTTCAACTCTTCCTACAACATCCAAGATTACAAGCCCCAGTTCTACCCACAGAGGTCCAGAGGTTTCCGTGGACAATGATACACCAGGACAAATAATTCCTAAGGAAAGCCATTTTTTTTGGCTTTCCTGTAGGAGAGCACCTTCGTTTGTTCCTTCCAAAATGGCGTTCAATTACAACAGATCCCTGGGTGCTGAATAACGTTCAGGGTTATTCCATAGAAATCTACTCTCCTCCTTTCCAAAACGTTTTCCCTCATCCTCCAAGATTCTCTGTTGAAATTACCAATCTCATTTCCACAGAAATCCAAGTCCTTTTACACAAAAAAGCTATTCAACTTTCTCCACCCAATCCCATGGGGTTTATGAGCTCTCTCTTCCTTGTTAAAAAGAAAAACAAGAAGTTAAGACCTGTAATCAACCTCAAAGCTTCCAACCAGTTTGTGGTGGATCGTCATTTCAAGATGGAGACTATAATCCATCTCAGAGACATCTTACTCCAGCACGACTGGCTTATAAAACTGGATTTACAAGATGCCTATCTGGCAATTCCTATTCACCCCTCACACAGGAAATTTCTTCAATTCCAAAACCTATCAATTTTCTACCCTTCCTTTCGGTCTATCCTCAGCCCCTTGGTGTTTTACGAAAATCATGAAACCAATTGTCACTTATCTCAGGTCTCTAGGCATCAGATTGATAATGTATCTGGATGATATCCTCCTTATGAATCAAAATGCACAAACTCTTTATTCTCATCTCCATCTCACTTGTGCTCTTCTTTCAGAGCTAGGTTTCCTAATAAACTCAGAAAAGTCACTAATGATTCCTTCACAGCAAATAGAGTTTTTAGGCTTCCTATTAGACTCCTCCTCAGCTACCCTCATCTTCCTCCATCAAAAGTAATTTCCATCAAAAAAGAACTTCGTCACGTTCTCCTCAAAGACCAAATTTCTCTCAGATTACTAGCAAGGATAGTAGGTCTCCTCTCTTCATCTGTCCAAGCCATTTTTCCTGGGCCTCTTCATTATCGAGCCCTCCAACGTTTCAAAATCCTACATCTCCGCAAGGGTCTTGCCTTCTCCGATCTAATAAACCTAGACACAGACTCTCGCTTAGAGATCCAATGGTGGATACACCATTTAGACACCTGGAACGGCAGAACCATCTTTCCCTCAGCGCCCAATCTTGAATTAGAATCAGATGCAAGCCTAACAGGTTGGGGCGCCCAGTGTGGTCCAGTATCGACTGGAGGTACATGGTCTCCAGAGGAGCCCAAATTGCACATAAACTGTTTAGAGATGCTTGCAGGCTCCTTTGCAATCAAAAGCCTCACAAAACACAAAGTGCAATGTTCCAATCTTCTTCGTATGGACAACGTATCCGCAGTTCATTACATAAATCATCTAAGAGGAACCAAATCAAAACTTTTAGCCCAATTAGCGAAAAGCCTTTGGGAATTCTGTCTATCCCACAACTTTTCTTTCCAAGCGACCTACCAGGTTCCCAGAATTCCATAGCAGACTTGCACTCCCGGCATCTCAAAGATTCCAGCGATTGGAAACTCCATCCCTCCATTTTCCATCTCCTCTCCAACAAATGGGGTCCGTTCCGTTTCTCGGCTCAACTCACATTTGCCATGTTTCTTCAGCTGGCGCCCAGATCCCTTGGCCGTGGCAACAGATGCTTTCCTACAAGATTGGTACCCGTCAACCAATTATGCCTTTCCCCCTATTATCCTAATCAACAGGGTGTTAGCCCAAGTCAGGTGCCAGAAGGCAACCTTGATTTTAGTGACCCCGTTTTGGCAGTCTCAGGTTTGGTTTCCTCCTCTCCTCGAACTCTCTTCTCCCTTCTTTCCCATCTCTCTTTTTGGACCCAGCAGGCCTCCCACAATCTAATTCTAACCAATTCCCTAACGCTCTCGGCCTGGAAGGTCTTGGGGCTCCCCAACAAACCTCTCTTATTTCGACAAAAGCTTCAGAATTCATTAACAACGCCTGGGCTCCTGGAACAAGAAAAGCCTTTAAATCAGCTTGGTCTCTATGGCCAAGCTGGTGTGTGGGGAAATGTATCAATCCCTTTTCAACACATATAAATCTAATCATTAACTTCTTGGCCCCAGAAGCCAGTTCAGGTAAGTCATATAGGACGGTTAATCTCTATAGATCAGCTATTTCCATGCACCATCATTATATCAACGGCAAGCCCATCGGTGAACATCCGTTAGTCTGCCGCCTCCTAAAGGGAGTTAAACTTTCCAAACCTCCTGCCTCCAAATACACACATTTGTGGGATGTATCTATAGTGCTGAACTTCTTTATTTCTTGGCCCGATAACGTAGACCTTTCCTTAAAAATGCTTTCAGCAAAGTAAACTATGCTTCTATGTCTTATTTCTATCAAACGTGTGTCTGACGTCAAATCTCTAGAAGTTTATTCTCACCAGTTCACTGTACAGGAGTGTTATTTCATACTCGTCAACGTACAAAAACTAACCTACATACAGTTTTTTATCCTTTCTTTCCTACTCAGCCTAAACTTTGTGTAGGCCGGTGTTTAAAAGAATACGAGAATCGTACGCTTAACCTCAGAATGTCCTCCAATCACCAACTACTCATTTCTTTCTGCAAGCCCCATAAACCAGTGTTCTCAGCTATGCTTGCTTGTTGGGTTACATGGGTTGTGTCCCTAGCTGGGATTGACACTTCCATCTTTGGAGCCCATTCCTCTAGGGGTGCCATGACATCTAAAGCCTTTTCAATAGGCTCTTCCCTTGAGGACATTCTGAGGTCGGCTGACTGGTCTAATGACAATGTTTTCAGAATGTTTTATTGTAAACCTATTCAAACCGCAGCTTCATTAGTAGTTGATATGCTTTAAACTAGCATAATAGGAGCCTCTGGTCTTGACATAAAATGTAGATTTTCCTAATAATTTATAAAGGAAAGTCTTAATTTTGTTAAAGACACGGAGGCGAGTATTATCTCTCCACGTTTAACATTAACATGTTTGTACTTTCCCTCCCTATTAGCGAATCCAGCATTACTGCCTCCTTCATCATGAGGTCTTCGGTCAATTGCCCAACTTCCATCTTCGGAATTCTAAGCTTTCCTACCCGCAAAACGGCCAAGTTTCTCCACAACTTCAATGGTTTATCTCCTGTTGCCAAGAACTTTTGTCATCCATTCTGGCAATCGCTATTATTGGTTCTTTGTTACCTCTATTTTATGATACTAGTTGACTTTCTCGCACAAGAAAAGAGGGCTGCTTGCAGTCAAGAGTGTACTCTATGGTGACTACCGTTATCCTATTGGTGCATATTGTTACTACGTTTTTTCTTCCCATTGGCTAGCTTGTTGCTAAGCCTGTTGGGATTTGTAGTTCTTGACTGCTGCTATTTTAAATAAAGCAAGATAAAAATGCATAATACTCGCCTCCGTGTCTTTAATAAAAAATAAGACTTTCCTTCATAAATTATTAGGAAAATCTACATTTTCTCACCTCCTTTGTTTCTTTTTTAAAAAATAACTGTGGTTTTTTTGGTGCTGTTACTTAAATTATTGACTCTCAATGAGATTCCACCTACAGGGAAGAGAGCAAATGCAAATCAGCATGCATTTATACTACATGACAAATATCAAATTGATCTTTTTACAACATGGCCCTTTTTTTGCTTCTTAATTTCATTCCTTTTCTTCCTTTTTTCTTCCTCCTCTTCTTAAACTATTCTACTAAATTCTTTTTGTCCATCCTTTTTAGGTTGTGCCTGCAGGCAGCGCACATGCGCTTTTGCTATGGTGACAATTTATTGCATCTGAAAAAAAAAGTCTACAAAAAGGTACTTTAAGCCCACCCATCACATACCATTTGCTAGCACTATTATCACTCTTCTTTTGCTGCCTTCTGCCTCGGCAGCCGTGGGATGCTGCCACTTCCTTGTTGCTAGGGTGGAGCATGGCCCAAGTACAGATTAATTTAACTTAATTAGTCTCCCTCAGTCCCTCTTGCTGCGATTGACCTACTAGTTCCTTATTTGCATTTTTAAATAGCACGAACTTGACCTGATTATGTGACTTTACTTGAGCACCAGTTACACTTACACAACTTCGCATTCACTTTTAAGGCAGGGGAGATGAAGTGATTTGCCCAGAATCACAGGACGCTGAGGTGACACCGAGACTCGAACCTGGTTCCTCAGTTCCACAGTCAGTGCTCCCTCTGGCTACATTGCCCATGGCACTGCATCCTTCCTATTAGGCGAGACCCTTTGTTTATAAAAGAAATGTTGGTTACATTTCGGCTGAAAGAATTTTCAGAAACCCTCCTTCATTCAACACATTCTTGCCCTTTGATCCACACTCTGATCTCCTTTACCAAATATTCTGTTCATTTTGATATCACCATTCTGCCCTTTAAGAGTTTAAAATCGCACTGTTGCCATCGTGCACTCCCGTACCTTGCCGACCAGCGCTTCTTGGTTGTGTTGATCTTTAAAAAATTCGTCATGGGTCTATTTTTTATCCTCTCTGTCCTTATTCCCTCAGCGTTCTTCACAGAGCTCCCTCTTTCTTCACCTGTTTCCTCGAATTTAACTTTCTCACGGCACCTTTTTTTCTGTCCCTTATTATTTCTCTACTATGCATTCATTTTATTCGTTGTTGACCTGCCAAACTGAACAGTTTTTGCCGAAATCAGTGGTAGAATTATGACCGCGTCCGGCGATTTGTGCATGTGAGAGAATGAATATACTTCATACTACTGCTGTCCCTTTTCTATTTTTGGTGTGTAAAACCGCTGCTGTTGTGCTATTCTTTGTCATCTCCTGTCGCTGCTTCCTGTTTTGAGAAAATTTACAAGAGAAGAGGGTGGCTTCAGCTTCTCGGTAGTGAGGTGGGACACATGAAAAGTTAGGAAGGTTACTTATGCTACATTGGTAACCCTGTGCAAGTTTACCACTTTGCATTTAGTACAGAGTGATCACTTTTAAAAGCCATTTTCAGCTCCAGTTTTGGACAAATGCCATGTATGCGAGCACTTGGGGACTCCCAATCAGGGATTTTTAATTTACTTTGCGGACACTTATAAAGGGCGAAGGAGGTTTTAAATGGCGTGAAAGGTGAAATAGCATTATTTGCACTGAAAAAATTGCGAGTGGGTTCATTTATATGATTTTCACCATCAGTGTTTTAGCCCCCATCTGCCCTGTACCACTTTCTTCTATCCCAGTCTAACCACCCTGTCACTTTCCTTCCCTCCCCATGCCTGCCTCATCCATTTATTCTGCCAACAGAAAAAAAAAAAGTGCCATGATGCAGCCATCGCTGATCTCTTCATAGCATTTTTTTTACCATTCTGCTCTCCACCAATTTACCCACCCTCCCATTCATCACTCCCGTCGGACTGACAAGGTTAATAGCTTGCCCATAGGTGAGACCTATTCACTTTGCCAATGCTTGTTTTTTATTCCTTTATTTCTTTCTTAGCCTACTTCTCACCCTCTCTGTTTCTTAGTATTGTCTTCATTCTTATCCAGCCTTTCTTCAGCTTTCTTTCTTTGAAGTTTTTTCATCCTTCACCTCCTTTGTCGTTGATTGGAAGTGGGACCTCTCAAAATACATCATTCTTCTGCTTTGTCTTCTTTCTTCCCCACTACTCATATTTTGAAGAGCTGCCTAGCATAGTTTGTTTGGAGTCTGGAGTGATTCCTTGTATCCTTCTCTTCACATAAATGGTCTACAGCAGTCTAAACAATAATGTCTCCATAGCAAGTAATAATACACTGAAGCCATCCCTCCTCCAGCTCAAACCATCTTGGCCACTGAACGTTAGGGCTAGTTTTAAGGATCACAAAAAGGTCCACAATATAAATCACATGTTGGTGGTAGCATACGTATTTTAGGTGAAGTCACCCTGTGGAAAACACTGTTCCTCTATTGGGATTTGATGAACGGGTTGAGAGAAAATGCTTTTTTCTCATGATTTTCTCATGGAAATCACAGAAGGTACTTCAGCAGCTACAATAAGGACATATGTTCTATAAATTCTCAAATATCTTCCTCGGGCATGTGAGACAAAAGTCAGGAGAATTACTGACATTGATTTACAAAAACATATAAATCTTAGTATTAAATTGCACTTACAATGAGATAGCTTTCAATTACACATGTTGCATAATTTATTACATAAATCAATTAATATCAATATATATATATATATATAACAAAAGTACCCACCCAGATATCCAATGAACTGTACCCACTTTAACTGTCATTAAAAAATGTTAAATATTAAAACTAATAACTAAACAAATAACGTATTAATCAATGAGCATTAATAAATATATATTTAGAAAACACCACCGACTCAATTCTCCAATATAACACACAATCCAAAAAAGGTATATACAAATTATTAAGCATGAAAAAATAAAAAAGTTTGTATTTCTAAAATAATTAACACATTATTTAATCAATTTAAATAAATATTATAAAATTAGATTAAATATATGATAACAAATATTATCCAGCAAATATACACAATCATACGTTTTTTTTTATATGTATAAGGTACATTTTACAGCAATATATATATGAAATAAAAAACAGTACATTACAATTAAACACCATAATAAAAATAATTTTGAAGTAAATGAAATTTTAAACTTTGATATTATAGTTAAAGAGTAAAAAAAATATAGATGTAACTTTGATATTTTGATCCACAATATATTTGTAGTCATGATATTTTGACCACAATATTATGGTCAGGCTGTATAGCTGAGTCAATATTTACATGGGATATCATAAATATGCGCACATGGCTGCCACTTTCAGTAATAGCTCTTCTTGCACGGTCACTTGTGGTGCTACAACGTCCTGTGAGGCCTACATGTCAGACATCGTTGAATATGACCGTTACTTCTGCTCCAGTAATGCAGTCACTTATATCTGATGTTTCTTCAGAATCGAAATGCAGATTAATCTTCTACAGGTCTGTCGCCAGGCAAAGACTAGTGTATATAGTGCCACTTGCTGGGCAATGTCATTGTCATAGCACACCAGACTTAAGATTTCTTAAGTGCAACTTCGTGCTGTCTAAATCCATCCATCTTCCAGTCAGAGCATTGCAGTACCTGAGCAGGACAGCACTGAGGGATTTCAAGTGCAGCTTTAGTTTGATTTTGTGGACCTTTTACTATTTTAGCAGCAACTCATATGAAAAATATAGAACTGACTTTATGTCCCTGATTTAGTTGCCCCCAGCCTATCATTGCGAATGACGCATTTATCATGTATATTGTGTACTTTGCAAATCAGTTTATTCCACAACAATTGAGTTATTTTATTCAATGACTCCACTTACAAAAAGTAATATATTCATATCATCAACAAAAAAGATAATAGACTCATTTCAAAATGTAAAATTATATTCATTAGTGACTTTTACACATATTCTTTATTTTAAAAGTGTTCCTTTCCACAAGTACTCTTTTATTCTTTATTTTTAATGTATTTATCTACTCAGTTTATGTAAGGCTCTAGCACTAAAAAGTATGTGGTCAATGCACGTTATAATGACATAATAGGATATGTGAATTACATTGAGAAAGAACCTCGAAAAGGAAGTTGAAACTTTAAGCAATCAGAATAAATAGTATTAACAATAATTTAAGAAAGTGAATGGCAGAGCAGTTGGGAATTTCACTGACAATGAGAAACTTAAAAAAAAGAGATTGGGCTATACAAATCAGTATAAACATTCATTTGCATGGGGAGATAAAGAAACGCTCAAAATGTGGCGAAAAAGCACAACCAACATGTAGTGAGGGAGGCAGGGCAAGGGATGCATCTTAAGTTGAATTGATGACAGAGGGAGTAGCAAAAGAAGAGAAAGGAAACACAGGGGTCCAGGATTGGGAGAATTGGAAGGACATGATAGAGGACGATGCTATGAGGAGAGAAAATCTAAGGCCAGTTGAAGGATGAAAACCACACAGGAATGAAGATGGTGGTATAACACAGGAGGTATGAAGCAGTCAGGAGTAAGCTTTAGTCTGAAGAGATGAGTCTGTACGTGTAGCCTCAATGACTGCAGGGTGGACTTAGTCCTGATGTAGAATAAGAGTGTTACATAGAAGAATTACTACCCCCAAAAAGATTGAATCTGGGTATGCAACATTTTGAAGCTTGGACTTCCCAACAAAAGATTATTTTTACTTCTGAGGATTGTGGTGCCTCCTGATAATTTCTGGAGATGATGGAGGAATGAAGATAAATTTAGGTGGATTGCTCTATAGCGAAAACCACCTAGGTTACATATTGTGTAAAAGTATCACACTTCCATTCAGTCATACTTCAGAAGATATGCAAGTATTTCATTTTAATTTCCAATACAAAGTAGTCATTCTGTTATAAAAAAAAAGGCAAGCATGCCCAAGGTATTGTACATATGTGTAAACATAGGGATGTAATCCAATGTTTCAACTGCAGACTGTGGATGGACAGGGGTCTGAAATCACAGTTTTCACCACTTTACCAAACTCTATGGCCGGTTGTGTCTTATTTCCATGAACTGCTAAGATGCTGAGAAGAAATGTTCAACTCACAAACTATTGCATAAAGTTATGTTCCACAGATGTGTTGGCATCTGTAGTCTTTTTTGTGTTTACCTTAGTCTTTAAATTAAAAATAGTCTGAAGTGTTGAGAAGATGGATTTGATGACACAAGATTATTGCCATGTGACTTGTGGATAAATCCTTTATCCTAATTGTGTAATGCATGATAAGCAATTTCAAATACCACAAATGGAACAAAGTCATAATGAGTATTTAAAAGCAAACAAATGAGATTGGAAAATGAAATAATTGAAAAAGAGTGCAAGTTGTGTTACAACCTGCTGGCGTTTCCAAAATATGAATCTCATTAGATGAATTATGACTGAACCTCTGCAGAAGTGCAAAGAAACATACTTAAAATATTCACCATGTGTGAGCAATACATATCAAACTAAATTGCTATTGTAGCTTAGCAGGACATTGATGACATACATGTTTGAGTAGCATGAACATGTCAGGAGAAGTGATATCAACATAATACTTTACAAATCTGTACACTTCGCATATTGCAATTTTGAGAGAAGCTCATTCGTAGTACTGGAGAGAAGAACAATGGCTTTGCTCGTCCTACTTACTGAAAAAACAATCCCATAGGACAGTTATTACAAAATGATTCTAAATTCACAATTGTTACTGTAGTTAATGCTGACACTTTTCACAACAGGATAATTATTAAACAATTTATTCTGCCCATTTTCTCATCAGAGTTTTTTATTCAGGGCCAGGTCTTGTGTTGCTCTGTATCCCCCAAGTCCCTTGTTTTTCAGTATTTTTTCTCTGTCCCTCTGGGTGCTCTCGCGATGGCAGATTGAGGAACCCATTATGTTATGGCATGTTGTGTTATGGTTGTTATGGGCCATTTATATAGCCTGTGAAGACCTGACGAGGGGCCGAACGTAGTAGTGCATGCGATTTTTATTGCTGGAAGAACAAAACCTTATATTATTTTGTGAGGAGAGAAGTTGTGCTTTCATCTGAGGTCAATATGAAGTGTGTTCCATGAAGCGTGAGCTAAAACAGAAAATGAGCTGCTATCAATTCTAGCTTTCTTAGTCATGCAGCATTAAAACATATTGAGTGTGAAAAGCATGACAACTGGTTTGGTGCAAATCTAATTAAGCAGCATTGAAGAAAACCCTGAGATTGCCTATCAATTTAGTGGTATGCCTAGCATAAAACCTTAAAATAAAACCTAGATTGAGTGGGAGGGCAATGGAGAATGGGGGAAGCACAGCAGTATTTGAGTGACAGAAATAACCAATCAGAGATCAAACCCTCTGCCGAACAACATAAAGTAACTTCTAAACCTCTCTCTCCAGTTTTAAGGAGATATTCCTGTTGGCGATGTGCCATTAGAAATGTAGGACTTCAAAGTACTATATGAAGGATTTGTAATTATGGAGGCAAAATGACATTCTGCTCTCTGGGTTCACTCCCAGAAAAAAATCTTAGTTTAACATTCTTGATGTTTTTTTAAGGCTGGTGTTTGCTAGATGAAATTGTTTTCACACACTAAAGATGATGTTTGTTATTAGACATTTTGAAAAGTTCTTATGTGGAGCCTTACACACTATACATATCAGTTTTAATAAACGTCTCATCTCTGTGGATAGGCAATAAAGAGTGAATGTGATTAGTGTTATATAGTGATATCATCTGGAGACAAATATCATATGCATAGTGGAATTGAGGGGTGCTTTTAAAGGAGCATGAATGGGCTTATATGGTCAGATCTTCTGGAGCCTGATATCAGATGAGTAGCAACACAGGGGGCTGTTTTTAAAGGAGCAGCTTTTGGGATGCACACCAATAGGGAAATATTTGAGCCTCGACTAGGGCTTGCACAACTATTTTGGAATTGTTTGCTGGCATGAAAGACTTAATTCCTTCAAGGATTCTAATTTGATAATGCACTTCTTTTGCTAATATGCGAATGTGGGTGTGCAGCTTTAGGTATTTTTCAAAAGTAGAATTTAAAGATTTAGAATTGGCTTTTCAATCCCTTTGGGAGAAAATGAAGCCTAGAAATCTAGAATTGAGCCTTTCTCATGAGTGCATGATATGCATAGTTGTTCAACGTTGTTGTTGATCAAACATTATAGAGTTAGAGTATTAACACTGACATAGTCAGCTGCCAATCATATGTGACAGTGAACGCCATGGTCTTCATGCTTCAAGCATGAGGTAAACACACCAGAGTTTCATTATGTACGTTATAGGTCTTCCAGAAGTCACTCGGTTTAGCAATGTGACCTTCAGGGATTTTCACTACAACCACCAGGAAGAAGAGTTGATGACAACTGAGTGGAGTGGCTCACTCAAGTCTTACTTTTTACAGAGAGGAATTAATGAAATTCCAATGGAAGGGCCAAGGTTATAAAATAAATGAACTAGACAAGAGTCCAGCAGCAACCCATGCTTGGATGCAACTTTTGCTGACAGAATCTGTTAGAGGAAAGAAGAGAAATAATTTTTAAAAAGCCAGATCACTAAAAGGATATGGCACAAATATGTTTGATTAGCAACAGCTGCTTGTGTATTTTTCGATTTTGAAGTAAGATGTTGTGGAATATTTTTGTACATTTATACAATGCAGAATACAGTTTCACATTCTATTCATATACACAGTGAGGTACTATTGTTTTTCAAACAAATTTCCTATGATGTGTAGAAGTGTGTGTATCCTACCTTTATCAACTAGGCTTCAATTTAAGCCTAGCAACCATGTTTTCCAAAATGGATGTCTCACCCTGCACATTTCACTGCTTGTCATTTCTACAGCACATAGTCAAGCCAAATATATTTTTTTTATTGCCATTGTCATTGTTCATGCTGTTCTCAATTAATCTTCCTGGCACAGTCACAAAAATGCCATTACTTCCAGGTCTTTTTGTTAGACTGTACCCAATGTATTAATATAATAAGCTGTTGTGCATATATCTAGTTTGTTTTACCATCTCTGAATGTTATAAGCATAGAGAGGGCAGAACAATTATTCAGTATTTGGATTGTACATTGTTGTTAAGGCAATATGACATTTTATGAAACTGTTCTCTGATTTGCTGTGACTGTAACACTTTGGATAAAATACCATGATGATGCTGAAGTTCTAATAATTTCATATGCAAAAATAATGCATGAAACCCTCGATAATAGGGGTGAGCCAGAGACTTTCCTGTTTTACTCCACTTGGGACTTAGAATCATTTTTAACTTAGTTATTGAGTGGGCCCTTTTACTTAATTCACTGTACTACTGCCATTTTTAATATGCTAGGAAGTGCCTTACCTCTAGGACATATTGCCTCATGAAATTCAAGTTTAATATCTTCTCTGATTGATTGAAATTGTGGTAGTTTTGTTGAGGTAATTTTTTTAAGGTTCTTTAATAATTTTAAACACCTCATTTTGCAATTTGAGGCAGAAGCAATTCTTGAAGAATAGATAGCATTGTTTGAATACCTGAACTCAGAATAGTATGTTCATAAAATTAATTTAAGTATAATTTTGGTGGTGTCTGCAGCGCATGTCAGCCCTGTTTCATTTTAGGTTTAAGTTTTATAATTTTATCTAAGAAGCAGGCAGCAGGTTTGAGTATGGAAGAAGGGTAGCAAGCTTGGGTGGGAAATAAAGCATCGAGATTCCAGACATCCAATCACTGTAAAACATATATTCAGAATATAAGACACTTAGACTAACAGGAGCGGCGATCTTACAAGATCGGAAGGAACTGCTTCTAAGGTGAGTTTTTGTCAATTGTTAGAAGCAGCGTAAAATGCTAGCTTCTTGATTGGCTGAGAATTTAATTTACAGTATAAATGGCTATATCAAACTACTGGAGTGATGTTAACATTGTATAGACAGTGCTCTGGAGCATAGATTAATAAGTGGAAATAGCACAAAGAAGAAAGATTGTTAGAAAATTCAACAACATTTTTGTCTGCAGTGTTGTAAAAATGGAACTCAAAATCTTCAAGGATTAAGGTGGTTGTTGCTACCCAGAGTAAAATTGCCTGAGGTGCTGCTGTGGGTGTGTCTTGCTCGAGCATTATCAGCCTCATTTCCTCCTGTGCCATTAAGTCCGGAAAGAGAACCGACAGAAGCAAAATAGAACACTGAAAGAAGATTGGCATCAGACACTAATTATTGCAAAATGTAGACTAAATGATAAGTTAAACATGCCCTTTAAAATTAAATAAAATGATCAGGGTTAAAAATATTAAGCAATGATGTTAAGCTTCTTACAGCTTTTAGGACATTTCTATGCTTGATACACGATCCTCAGGATGTGCATGTATAAATGGATATCTATTAGACTGTTATTTTTTGGTGGGTGTTTTGGTATTACTCCATCCTCTTAAGCAGACATGATCTAATAGGAGTCCAGACAGAAACTATTTGAAGAACAGTGTTCTTAATAGAATACTTGTCTGGTGTTTTTCATGGGAGATAAATTATTGAAATTAAATATGCAACAGGTAGAATCCAATTCCAGAGAACCGTGAAGCTGTTACGATTTATTTAATTTGAGTTTTTTGTAAATTTCTTAATCTTGACAATACAGAATGGAACCTGACCACTAACATGACCTTTGATTGGAATTAGATCATTCATTGGAAATGTAAAAGAAGCTTTTATAAACATATAAACTACATAGAAAAGCTGGATCACTGATTGGTAGGCTATCAGGCCTCCTAAATATGTGACGTGGAACATCAGTTGCTCTAAATACTGCTCTGGTGAAATTGCTGCTGTAATCCTAAAGTTTTCCTTTCTCTGACCTTTTTACCTCAGGTAGAAGTATAACCTGTAGATTGTTGCAATGCTTCTTTGAGCCAATGGATTTTATATGATGTTTTATTACATCACATTTTTAACCTTTTATAGGTAGTCCTACAAAATGGTGATATATTCCGTGCCCAGTACTAAATGACCTACATTGAAAGTACATTTACTTTCCTGCCAGAGATATATACCAGGAAGGCAAGAAATCCTTTATGCTTACTTTGCTGAGTACAAGACAGAACAATGCATGCCCGAAGAGGTATTTCAGTCAACTGATACTGTCCCTGAAAAATGTTGCACTCAGAAAGATAGATCTACAAAGTACTAAATATGTCTTGGGTCCAGTATTACCTTGTATTAAAACAAACTAGCCACTAGAAGGAGAGCTTTTTTATTTACTTAGCAAGGGCAGTTCAGACTCTGTTTTGTAGCTCCAAGCTTCCACCTAGAAGTCAGAAAGTTAAAACCGTCTGTATAGAGATAAACAGTTTTAAAACAATATATTTTGTTCTGACTGACCACAATTTGATTTGATCTTTTCCAGAGAAGTTTCTACATGGTGTGCTTAACATATTTCATATTCAAACAATCCATCTGGTCTTTATAGTCTCTAACATCTGTGCACCACTTATTTTCAATGTACTTGAGTCTCGGTATCCTTTTGCCATTTAAAACTATTCTTGATGTAAGGTCTTGTAAGTATTGAGATGAAGACTAGAGAAGACTGCCATGTGAGTTAGTCAACTCTACTTCTATTGGCTTTTATACTGTGGACTAAGTCTACCTATTTTAACTGTGGACAAAGTGCATGACACCTCTTTGGGATCCACAGCCCTCTAGGGAAGGGCTTGTGATACTTTTTCCAGACAAAGTCAAAATGCTTGTTAGAAGAGCTTTTGCAAAACTGTATGAAGCCTGGTACTAGCAATTGTACAACCTGGCAATAAAATGGAGGCTGACCTTCAATGGCACTAGGACAACTTCAATTGAATACTTTGTCATTTGTAGGAAGTGCCTTTTCTCTGATTCATAGAAGAACACTTCACCTAAACCCCTTTCCTCTAAGCTTGTGATAAGAAGGACATGCACTGCCATTTGGAATTAGTATGGGGAGTTAGTTGCTTAACATTGTTGCATGAGTTAAGACTGGAATAAGCTTAGTTATCACTGTGTTATGTGAGGGGTATGTATAAGGGAGTGATCTAGAGTGAAGCCACCCAAAGTCTAGTGAGTCAAAGAAGCATTCACGCTTCAAAGAGTCCAGAAGAGTGAGATTTAATTTATACTTGTGCTAGGTCCTAGAGAGGAGGAATTCTGAATCTTGAGAATTTAACACAAGAAAGGATTCTGACATCATTGTATGAAGTCTTTCAAGGCAAGTGTGTAAGATTGTGATATCTGGGATTATTGATATTCAAAGGTGCAATTGAAAGTCATGAGATTATTATTGTACAGAGATACCTGTATCAGTAAAAATCAAACAAATTCAGGGGCTCCATATACAGTCTAAAGAGGGCAGGGGCTAAATCAAACTTTGGCAGACACCACAAGACCTTGTGCTTTTCCTTAACTGTAATTTCCGTTTGTCACCACTTGAGACCTTTTTGGAGAGAAAGGAAAAGAACCAGCTCAGGACCTTTACTTTGATATTCCAATGATAGATTAACCTGTTGTCATCATCTTGGTTGAAGGCTAGGAGAGCAAGTAAACAGGCATCACCTTTGTCCAAGATGTGATGCACATCATCCAATATCTTCTGGGTACCTGTACTAATAACGTAGTCAGAAGAGTAGCCATAATAACTGCATATATTCCTTAGCTATTAAAGCATTGAATTAGTTGACAATATATCTTTCTTATGCTTTACCTAGCAGGACAGATGCTAAAGATCTGGTCTTGATTGAGATTGCGAATTTTGAATGTGGAATAATGTGGCCAGTATGTAAAGTGTCTAGGAAGAACCCTTGGGAGAGACAAGCGTTGATCAATCTGCTCCTGGAGTTTTCAGAAAATAACAAACTATCTTTAATAACGTTGCCAGGAAAATGGTCACAGTAATAATGATGGCAGACAGGAAATCGTTGTTCATGGGTAAAATTGAGTATTGTGTGTTTTTGTTTTTTGGTGAGGGAGATTAACACTGTGTTTAGTCAGGAAAGATTTTGGTATTATGGAGCATATTTTATGCTTGGTGATGAAGAAGGTACTCACATTTGGCTGTGGATGGAGAGCATTCACCTTTCACTTGGGTGTAATGTTGGCTATGATATGCCAGAAAAGGAAAGAGGTGGTTTTATGTGATGTTTTGATTTAATTTGAATATAGGAAAAACTGAAATTGGAACATAAGAAAACTATGGTTGCTTTGGTGTTTTCCATACTTTTTTGTGTTTTAGTGGAGCTGTCAGATTGGTAGACTTGCATAATTAGATCTTGTAGTATGATGAAGGAGACGAGTCAGTCTAACCAGGGGAGGGGAGTTAACATTCACAACAGATGTGGTAAAAGGTAGAGAACTAGGAATGCGATAAGATTAGGCAATGACAGTCAGCGGAAGGCATGTGGAGAGCTTCTGTTCAGTAAAGATGAGGTCAAGTTTTGTTCGGTTTTATGTGTATGCTGGGTGACATGTTGTAGAAAATTGGGGGCTTGTGCTAATTCTCCACTGTAGTAAAGTATTTGCATTTAGGGTTGACCCAATATAAATTGTAGTCCACCAGCAAGATGCATTTGCTAGACATCATTGGATTTGTGGTGACATATTTAGCAATCTGGCAAGTAACACTGGCTGTGAGGTTTGAAAGTTGACAGCATAATGGTGTGATGTGTTATATGAATATTTTAAGGCATCTAAATATGTCTTAATGTTCTATAGTATATGATTAACTGCAACTCTCCATTTGTAATGTTTGGGTAGTACTTTAATGGCATCCATGTCTTTGGTCATGTTGACCCTTAGGAATTAAAGTAATACATTCCTGCTTTTGTTTTGGAATAGTCTTTTTCTGAACATTGCATTCTTTGTCCCATACATTAAGTTAGGTAGTGCTTGTAGTTACATTCATCAGACAGCATATCTTTGGGATTAAGCACTGAGCTCATCTTTGCAGCCAATCAGTGTGTCAGTGGTTCCTTTATCTTTGTGAATCATTAACTCCACAAAGCTCTGGTTTGCATCCTTAAGATGTTACTCTCTCTTCCAGTTCTGCCAGGCCAATAAAATTCTTCCAGTTGCATTTTCTGGACGATTAAGCATTTTAAGACATGGAGTCTTGCTGTTTAACATTTTAAACTTAAAAGATGCTAGCCCCAGCTCTGCTTATTTATGGTTTAGCATAAAGCTTGTGCATGAAAGCCACGATTATTTTTAAATCCAGAAACAATATTTATATGTGAAGGTGTATGATACGGGTTATAATAAGAACAAAGTGTTTGATTTTTAGTTGCCGTGGTTGCAAAGTAATAAATACTAAGTAAAACAATTTTGATTTTCTTTCCAAAAATGATAATGCAAGTTGTGATAATGTGCACATACTTTTCTTTGATGGTACCACTGAATGTTTAATATGTCTATGTTCACTGTTGCTTGTTTTTAGGTCGAGTGCGTAAGTGCTTTGACATGTTGTAAGTATTGTGGGCTTTTAACCACGCCTATCTCACACCCATCACCTCCATTTGTTCTTGGGCTTGCCTTTCAAAAATCACTTGATGCCATTGGTAAATGCTTTATGTTTGGCCCGCCTGTTTTTGTCACGCCTTGCAGATGACCCCTGTTATATGGATTATTACACAATTTCCGATATACTTCAGCATGGACAAACTCTTTTTTTTTTTTCTCTTGTCTTTCCCGTTGTGCTGCATGATGGCCATGGCACTCACAAAGCGAACAGGCACAACAGTGTGAACTCGATCTGCGGTATTGGGGCGTTGATCACATTGTTCACAGTTACCTCATCAAAGTAATTTCTTGTTGGTCTCCCCTTAAAACACTTGAAATTGGTCTATTCTTTTTGTAAAACAGAAATCCTCAAAGTGAAAGCAGCTCTCCTGGTACATCAGGAGATCTGATACTACAATATTCACTGCATTATGGAAAATCGCACCATAATGCTTTGCAGGGCATTACTTTTACAAAACATTCTTGCTCATAACTCAGCCTGTGGTGGACCTAAGACAATAAGACCACCACCAAAACGTTCAGCACAACACTCTCTTTATGTCTAGGTCATCTCTGGGTCCCCATACCAGGTTAGTGGGGACCCCAAAATAATAACTCCTCCCACTAGTCAGTGTATTTGTAAGCTCCCATGGCTGGAACAGTTTTTTTTCTTTTTTTTTCTTTTTTTTTACAGCTGAGAGTAGTTAATCTTTAAAGGGCCTTGTTTGTAATATTGTTGCAGTAGGCCTGCCAGCCCTGAAACTGTATAATGTACTACGTTCTCTATTCCCTCTAGGGAAATACTATTTTCATTGTGGTGTTCTTTAGGCACTGGTCTAAGCATTGCAGTTATGGTCATATCAACATACCAAAAATATTTGTGGCATGGAGACTTGTCCCATAATGCTTTGCTTTGAAGGACGTTACTTTTATTTGCTCATAACTCAGCCTGTGGTGGCCCTAGGGCAACGGGACCACCTTCAAAATATTGACCAGAATGTGCTCTTTCTGTCTACATCAGCTCTGGGTCCACACACTATGTAAGTGGGGACTCCAAAATAATAACCTCTGCCACCATTCAATATGTTTTTAAGTTCTTTCATGGCTGGAACTATTGTTTTACAGGTGGGAGAAGTTATGTTGTATGTGCCTTGTTTGTAATATCATTGCAATATGCCTGTTAGCCTTGCAAATGTGTAATGCACTATGGGCCAGATGTAGCAAAGGGTTTGCGCCTCGCAAACGGCGAAAATCGCCGTTTGCGAGGCGCAAAAGCCTCTTTGCTATTCAGAAATGCATATTGCGAGTCGGGACCGACTCGCATTATGCATTTCAGAATCGCAAATAGGAAGGGGTGTTCCCTTCCTATTTGCGATTCGGAGTGGAATGCAATTCCATTTGCGACCGCATATGCGGTCGCAAATGGAGTCGCAGTTACCATCCACTTGAAGTGGATGGTAACCCACTCGCAAATTGGAAGGGGTCCCCATGGGACCCCTTCCACTTTGTGAATGGACCCACAAATATTTTTTCAGGGCAGGGAGTGGTCCAAGGGACCACTCCCTGCCCTGAAAAAATACCGAAACTAAAGGTTTCGTTTTTTTTTTTAAGTGCAGCTCATTTTCCTTTAAGGAAAACGGGCTACACTTAAAAAAAAAAACTGCTTTATTTAAAGCAGTCACGAACATGGAGGTCTGCTGACGACAGCAGGCCTCCATGTTTGCGAGTGCCTAGACTCGCTATGGGGCCGCAATTAGCGACCCACCTCATGAATATTAATGAGGTGGGTCATTGCGACCCCATAGCGAGTCGCAGTCGGTGTCTGAGACACCGTACTGCATACCAATTTGCGAGTTGCAAATTGCGAGTCGCAGGGACTCGCAATTTGCAAGTCGCAAATTGGCGTTTTGCTACATCTGGCCCCATGTCCTCTAGGGGCTACATATGTGTTTACACTGCATTACTTTCTCCCATTCTTTTTTCATATGGTTATGCTCTCTAAGGGCTGACTGTATGGTTACATGACAATGTTTCTTCAAAATGCTATTTTTATTGTGGTGTCCTCTGGGGGGCTGTTATGAGCATTGCAGTCAACATACTATAATATTCGCGGCATGAAAACTCACTCCATAATGCTTTGCAGGGCACTACTTTTACAAATCATTTTTGCTCATAACTCAGCCTGTGATGGTCCTAGAACAATGTAACTACCTTCAAAACGCTCTTTCTGTCTACATCATTTCTGGCTCCCCACTCTAGGTTAGTGGGGACCCCCAAATAATAACCCCTCCCGCCTTTCAGTGTCTTTTAAGCGTTCTTATGGCTAGAACGTTTGTTTTACAGCTGGGAGAAGTTTTGTTTTAAAGGCCTTGTTTGTAATATCATTGCAATAGGCCTGGTTGAACTAAAAACACCTTCTAGGGGCTAAGTATATGGATACACTGCATTACCTTCTCCTGTTTTTTCCATGGGGTTATGCCCTCTAGGGGATACCAATATTGTTACGTGACCATGTTTCTTACAAATTATATTTTAATTTTTATTATGGTGCCCTCTAGGGGCTGTTTTGAGCATGACAGTCTAATGCCAAAAGTTGATTTCAAATAAAGGTTTATATGATAATTGTATATGCTTTAATAATCTATCCTTATTACAATTATGACCATGATTCAGGCCAATTGAATATCTTTATTACACGATTGGGTGACCCTTCTAGTTTATTTCTCCTCTGTGGCTGTCTTGTGTCTTTTTTGGAGGAATTGTATTAGCCAGCCAGCAACTCTGATGGTGGGGTGGTGAAAG
This sequence comes from Pleurodeles waltl, assembly GCF_031143425.1. Lineage (NCBI taxonomy): Eukaryota > Metazoa > Chordata > Amphibia > Caudata > Salamandridae > Pleurodeles > Pleurodeles waltl. The sequence goes on along the minus strand of NC_090436.1, from coordinate 185,017,802 downwards.
TGGTATTTTATTGGAATTAGCATGGCAGATTTAAATAAGGATGCTAAATGGCAACATTTTCATTTTTTGCTGCAGATAGAGGAAGAAGGTAAATGGAAGTGCTTACGTTATATGCAGGACCACTGGAATTATATGAGAGGAATACACGATATTAGGAAGCAGGGTGACCAATAAATGTGGCAAGAAAAGTCCAGTTATGAATTTACAATGCCAGTAGCTCTAACTCAATGAAATGCTAGACCTATTGCTTTGCTTTGAAGTATTGTAATTTTCCGTGCCTCTCACCTGAAATAGTTGTTCAGTTTTCCTATTCTTTGTGTTTTAACAAATATATAATGACAAAACGGAGAGAAAACACTCATAGAGACCTAGAGCCTAAGAGTGCCTTCAATCTGTAGGGCTTCATTTCATCGCGGAAAATGTCCATACGTCAGATGCTCCTTTTGATTTTGTTGTGGAACCCCACAATAAGGAGATATTTGGAATGTGCAAACAGGCATGTTTCTTTTCATCAGGACTTTACAAAATACATTTTTCAATTTTTTTTTTCCTTACAGAACTATCACTAAAATTCTATATTCGTGTTCTGGTACTTCTGGGCTTCTTTATTCCTTTAGCCCTCCCAAGCCAACGCATAGCTTTTTCTATATATTTATTCTCTGGAAGAGTAAAAAGGGCATTATATCATACAAAAACTTATGACACTATAAAAAAAGTTTATATATATATATATATATATACTTCATCTCTTGGTGACCTTCTTACATTTCAGTAAACATGGACCCTCCCACCCTCTATTTAACACATTTAGCATAAAACCCTTGTGCCTAAAATATTTATTTTCAATAACGAATAGCTTGTGAAATGTAATTTATTGTTGTGGTGTAGATCGTATCTTTCCAGGCATGGTCACGCAGGGAACAGGCGCATACATAGGTTTGAAACGAATTCTATGTTGTCATTATCTGACTGCTAAGACCCTCCCCACAATAATAGATACACACTTGCTGCCTTGGTACAGCCATCCTGCAGAAAAGTCCTTATCACTGAAGAAAAACAATCACATACACTTTCCTGCCCCAATTCCACGTTATACGTATTTTCCATCTTTACATAAGCCACAGTTATCGAAATAATGCTGGGGTGTGGCATATACAAGGGCTTCACAATGTCACTTCCTCAGAGACATTCATTTCTGGCACTGAATTGTTATACTCGTTGTCGTGTTCACCCCAGTATTATTGGGACCACAGAGACTAGATCTCCTTAGCCCCAAAAGAGAATGTGCACTATTCAGGGAAAAGCTGAACTGCTAAGGAGTTATGCTCAGTAAGGCAGGGAATGTTAGTAGTCAGACAGTGCTGTCACAGAAATGCTTATCTGCACATAAAGACACAATAGAGCTAGCCATTGTAACCCAGATCAATATGCATTCACAGTGATTAGCATTTTACAATCATTGGGTTAGGTAATATACAATACTTGTCAGTATGATCGAGATTATTATAAACAACTCAGCAAATGCTATGCACATTAGGGCAAACATTAAGTAAACCACAATCAAATATCATCACAAAAACCTATCCTCTTGTCTACTTCCAGTACAGTGTATCTATATTGGTTTCTAGCATTCAACTTAATTAGCTGTATTATTTCACTAAGCTTATGTGAGGCCATGTATACATACCCTGCATACCTTATGCTTTGATTGCTTCAGCAGTTGGAATTCAGCTCTTCAGCATCTCGCCTCAGAAACTGGTCTATTTGCCTAACCCTTCCACTGTACTGGTACCTTATAAAGCTTTCTTACTATTGGTATCTTATGGAGCAAGGAGGGGTCACTCGTGTCAGATCCTGATTTTCTACAAAACTGTGCAAATAGGGGGAAAATGGGCACTACTGTGGTTAGGATTGGTGGAGGCAAAACAAGACATTGACCGGCACTGGAAGACACAGAACCCCCATCGCTGGAGGAGTGGCACAGGAAAATGGACAAATGTCCAGCACTGGAAAGATTGATTTATGATGCTAGGGGATGCCCGACAAAGTTCATGAACATTGCACCAGACTGCAGAAGCAGAGCTTAGACTGGGAGATCTGCTCATACGGGTCAGGACCATGTGAGAGACAGGGAGGAGACAGCCATAACTAATTTAGAACATATTTGTTATATGAGTATGGGTCGAATTACAGGGTGCAGGGAGGAGGGGGTAGGTGTGTTTTGGAACAGTTGTATCTGCTTGTAGATATGACATGCACTAAAACCTTCAATAAAATGTGTTATAAAGAAAATGTGCCAAAGTTTTGCTCCCTCATTTCACAACAGATCTCTGTATTAGGATACTGATTCTAGCTAATAAGTTTTCCTTGGTGAACCAGGAAAATATTTCATTTTAGCTAGACAGTAACCCATATATATTTTGTGGATTAAGGCTGTTGCTTGTGAGTGCGTAGGTGTCTGAATGGTACATGTAACCTCAGTGCTCCGGCGCTGCAGTACATATTATATCATCTATCTGTATACTTTTATTATTTCTGGCAACATTTAGGGGAGAGTATGTGGTGTAATGGCCAGAGCTGCTGACTTTGAAGCTGGGAAACCAGGTTCGAGTGTCAGCGTTGGCTCTACATCCTGTGATTCTTGTTTTTTTTAACCAATTTTATTAATTTCATGCACAGGAATATGCATCATTCAATCAACATTGTTAGGTGTGTATATATATATAGATATAAATCTCATGTGCTTAAGAAAGTATTGTACCTTTTCATGGCATATGCAAGACAGGAGTTGCTGGTTCAATAAAACAACATTATGACCTTAACTTAATTGATTAAAAATGGAAGCATTAACTTAGCATTGTTCAAATTAGTTACAGACTAATACTGATTAGTTAGTATTGTTCTAACAAGTTATGCGTGATATTGGCCCACAACATTATCATCCAGTCACAATAGACAGAATATATTTGCATCCGTGGCTCAGAGATCCCTATTATGTGGCTCAGGCCATATATAAATTTTAATGCTCATTCTCTACAGACAGTGTATTATGAGGTGCAAGCACCCTTCAATTGCAAGAGCTCAGATAAGACCAGCAGTCTGACCGTAGCTTGCTCGGTCTTCACCATTTTAATTATTGTTGTGAAGCTGTCAGGGCTGTATGCGTTCTCTATAGGATTGTAGCTCTTGAATGTATATGTCCCAGCCACTTGCCACCGAGACCTTCCACAGTCCTCTCACTTCCTCCCGCCTTAGGGCCACCTATTCAGCTCTACCCCATTTCAAGACCACAGCGCACCAATGGAAAAGTGTTGGCGACTTCCACCTCATAACAATGGTTCACCTACCAATGGCTAATGCCAAGTCAATGAAACGATTAGTTATTATGCTCGTTGGGGGGACAGTAAAGGCCCAGTACTGCACTTTCAGCAGAGTGTAAGTCAGTATGTTTAGTTAGTTCTGTAAGAGTTTCCGTAATTTGGAGCCAGAAACAGATCGACTCCGGGCAGGAATAAAAGGTATAGATCATGTCAGCATCTAGATTGTGACAGCGAGGGCACTCCGAAGGGGAACCAAATACTTTGTGCAATGCTGTTGGTGTGAGATATGCTATTCTACTGTATGTATTGGAATTTGGCATTCCATGACACCCTTTTATGATATGTTAGCACCCTGTTTCATTCCTTATCCAGAAATGTCCCTGCCTATCTCCTGCTCCCAGTTCCTATGAGTCATCAGCAGAGGATCCCTAGCCATGTGCGCTAACACTCTAGCAAACCAAGTAACTAGACGCTTTCCGCTGCCTATGATATATAGAGTGTGTACTAGAGGGTGATGGTATGGTTCCGAGTCTATTATCTGCCAGAGATCCGCTAATATAGTGAGAATCCTGGCGTATGCCAAGAGGTGGCCTCTCTGTATGCCCCCATCTATGTGCAAGCGGTCAAAGGATTCCAGAACCCTATCTCGGAATAGTGCTCCTAACATGTTAATTCCCACTGCTTCCCAACCCGGCAAACCTCTTTGTCCCAGCAACTCTTGGAGCGATTAAAAGGGCAATAGTTTAATATCTGGGGAATACTGTGGAAGTAGGGGCATGAGCTGGATGCCTTGCTTATTGCTGGTGTGAGCTGTTATCAAGAGTGTGCTACACTGTGGGGGTGGCGCAGCAGACGGGAAAAATATTTCTTAGGCCATTCGCAGTGCGTCGCCTCTGGTGCCCTGCCCTAGTTCCTCCAGTAGCCGACCTGCCAGCCATTGTGCTGGCCATTGTATCTGTGCTCCAAGATAATAGTGTTCAAAATTAGGAGCGCCAAACCCTTCCTTCTCAATGGGGCGCTGCAGTATACGCCTGCCCTTGTTCCAAAGAAATGTGCCCAGCGCAGTGTGAAGCATGTGGAAGACTCTCCTAGGGACCAGCAATGGGAGGTTATGAAAGAAGTACAGCAAGCACGGGAATATAACCATTTTGGACAGTGCAATTCTACCCTGAACTGTAAGAGGGAGTGTGCTCCAGAAAGCTATCTGGGAGCATACAGCAGTGATGGCCCTCATAAGATTACCATCTAGCAAGTCTGAGACGGAATAGTAAATGTGAATACCTAGATAATGGAAGTAGTCTCCCATCGGACCTCTTGCAAGTCTGCCTGCAGCCTCTGTGCAGACCGTTGCGAATGAAGGGGATACAGAAAGGATTTAGACCAATTTACTCCCATCCCCGACGATGCTTTGATTTCAGATAGGACCTCAGTTATTGCATTTATGCCCTTCCTCATATCACAAATGTAAATCAGCACGTCATCTGCATACAAGGAGGCAGTATGCAGGGTTTCTTCGAGGGGAATTTCCCGCTCTCTGTCCTGCTGCTGCAGTTTTTGAGCCAATGGCTCCATGGTTAAGGCAAAACGCAGGGAGGATAAAGGGCACCTCTGCTGCGTGCTCCTCCACATTGGGAAGGAAGGAGAAATGCTCCGGCCCACCCTCACTCAAGCAATGGAATCTAAATTCAGGCGATGGATAAGGCTTTGTAGGTGGCCAGTGATGCCAAAGGCAGTGAGAGTTAAAAACATGTATTCCCAGTCTAGCATATCAAATGCGTTTTCAAGATCTATAACCAGGCATGCAGCGTATGGCCATTGGACTGGCACCCATTCCATAACTCCATGCAGCCTACGGATATATAGGGGGTCATTATGAAAACGGCGGGATTCCCTGCCTTGTTCGTGCTGGCAGTCTAAACACAGACCACCAGCCCGTTGAAGACCCTGCCGGCCCAATAATGAACAATCCACTAGGCCGGCGGGCCTGCCCCAGTGGAATGCTGGGCGTGGACATTGCTGACAGCTCCACATGGAGCCGTCGTCAATGCCGCAGTGCAGCAGATGCAGCAGCACACGTCGCGCATATCACTGCCCATAAATAGGGCTGTGCACGGGGGCCCCTTCCGCCAGCCTGGGAAACTGCCAGGGAAAGGCTGGGGGAACACGGTCCTTTATCTGGAGGCTGTGCTGCCCTGTCGGATAAGGAACTCTGCCATCATCAAGCTGCCTGGCGGCAGTAGCCTGGCAGTGGGGGAGGCCGCCCTGTGGCGGTCTCCCTGTGTTCGGAATATGGCAGTCCAGACCGCCATGCCGGTGGCGGTAATTTCCGCTACCGCCAGCATGGCGGTCTGGACTGCCATGTTCATAATGAGGGCCTAACTGTCTTGCATCTACCCTGCACAAAACCATTCTGGTCTATATGTATCAGTTGGGGCTGCTGGCCTAGTAACTTGGAGGCTATAATTTTATCTAGGATCTTGTAATGATTCCTAGCATTAAGAGGGCCGGGATGAAGCTATCTTCTGTAGGTCTCTGTCCGGTTTAGAGAGGGACACGAGTAAGGACTCCCTCATAGACGGGGAGCCTGCCCTCTTGCAATGCAGTACGATAGACTTCTAACAATTTAGGGGCCAAGATCGGAAAATAAGTTTTATAAAAATCAGTGGGGTACCCGTCTAACCCCGGGGGGTATCTTACCCATTGCTAGTGCCTTTACAGCCTTGTTTATGTCAAGCATTGTGAGGGGCGCATTAAGGGCCTCTAGTTTAGGATAATGGAGTATAGGTAGTGTGAACCCTCGAAAAAGGGCACTTATTTTCTGACTTCTAATCAGTGGCGGGGGCTGTACAGATCCTAGTAATAGGCAGTAAAGGCCTTATGAATATCTGCTTGGTTAGTTAGTAAGCAAGTGGGGGACATCCTAATCGAAGTGATGGGGGACATGGGAGCTGAGCTATGCAACAGCCACTCCAACAGGTGGCCCGATTTGTTCACCTCTGCATGCATCCGGGCCTGGTATGTTTTAAAGTCCAGGCAGCGGAGCTGCTCTACTAGTCGGGCATGTGTCTCAGTAGTGCCCATGAGCTGGTGGCTCCCACTTGGAGACGTGTGTGATTGGAGTTCCACTTCCCCCAGCATGTTTTCCAATTGTTTTAACTTCTTATGTATCTCTGCTCGGGCTCCCACTGTTGCGCAGATACAGTGTTCACATACTACTGCTTTCAGTGCCTCTCAGTCAACCAAATGAGAGGTGGCAGTGCGCCAGTTATCTGTCAGATAGTGTCTCAAAGTTTCTTGTGTGGTTTCTGTGAAGCATTGGTCTTCCAGTGCCACAGGCTGCAATCTACATGTGGGTACTGGAGGTCGTGCAGACCCCATCGGAATTGTACTAGCAAAGGATTATGGTCGTAGAACGTTTTCCCCAAATATTCTGCGGTGATGGCCAGTGACCGCAATGGGGCCTGGCAAAGCATATAGTCTAATCAAACATGCAGTTTGTGTGGTGTGGTATAATATGAAAACTCACTGTCTTCAGGGTGCATTGTGCACCAGCAATCATGCAGTGCCCACTGGCCCACCTACTGGGAAAAGTGTGCCACAGTGGACACCACAGGTGACATGGGCAATGGGGGATATGACCGATCACCTACTATCCATGGAAGTTGTGCCCATCTCCCCAGAAAAGCAGATAAGCACATAAAGAAGGCTATCTGAGAGATGTTGGGATTACAGACACTGCACAGTAGCACCTGCCGACCATCCAATAATCCCTCCACAAAAACATATCGGCCATCGGGGTTTATTTCTCTGTTAGTAGAGTGTAATAGGACTCCTGCACGGATCCAGACCATGGCCCCGTGCGCAAACCCCGAGTATATAGTGCAATAGCATTGCCTGCACCATCTATGCTGCAGCTTACTGTCTTCTCCCCCCACTATGTGTGTTTCCTGCAGTAGCGCTATTTGCGCCTCGCAATGCTGGATGTACTGCTGTATTGCATGTCTCTTATGAGTGTTGCCCATACCCCGAACATTCCAAGTGACTACTTTAATGTCCGCCATTTAACTACAATAAGGAAAAAGGATGCTTACTGCTCGTTGTGGGCCCATGTCTAGACCTGTGCTTGTGCATGCTATGTATCTTCCATAAACTAGGTTATAACTGCAACTATTACCTGCAACTCCCATCCCAGGGCGTCTCAGAACTTTAAAGTATGCCCAAACCTTGAACATAAAGTCCCAACCTATGGGGTCTCCGTTTAGCCCAACGGCAAGAGCCTGAGCTCCCTGGAGCAGAGTGTGGATGGCCCAAGCATTCAACAGAGTCGATTTTGCAGGTGCGGCATCTGGTGTACGCGCCACCCGGCCTGCAGTGGACAACAACTTACAGGATACAGTGTCCATCTCGGGCATGAAGTTCTTTTCCTCCACTCATCTCACCCAGCTGGCAACATGAGGAGGTCATAATGAGACATTACTGGTTCTATCAATCAAGACCTTGCTAAATCAATGAGTCCGCTGTCTGCGGGGTGACCTCAGGCAGTATTTCAGAGGGGGTCTCACTGGTCGAGACTTCCGATTCCTACTGTGAGGGGTTCCCCCACTGTCCTGCAATGGAATCAATCTCCGACAGAGCCTGCTTTTGTTCCATGCGCGCCTGACCTGGAGTAGGAGCGCTGTTCGCTTTGTCCAGGTCTGATTCATGAAGGGTTTTCTTTCCTCATTTCCTTCTCTGTTGCTGTTGAATGTGCATTTGTGGTGAGCACGACGTGGAAGCCTCATATCTGCGCTGTTCTACCCAGTTCCAAGCATCTGTGGGCTTGGTGAAAAAGAAGCTGGTGCCATTAATTATGACCTTGAGCCTAGCTGGGAACAGTAGTGAGTATGTTAGCCCCGCCTGGCACAGCAATTTCTTGACTCCCATAAAAGAGGCTCTCTGACGCTGGACTGCAGCTATATAATCAGGGAACAGATAAATGCGAGCATTCTCATGCTCTAACAGCACTGCCACTCGCGTCTTTTGCAGTATTATTTCTTTGTACCTATAATTCAGAAGGTGAATCCACACTGGTGTAGGAGGCGCCCCAGCAGGAGGCATGTGAGCCGGCACTCTGTGCGCCTGTTTGACTATGTATTGCGAGGATAAACAATCTTCCCCCGCTGCTTGAGCCAACCATTCCTCAAAAAATTATTCAGGTCCGAGCCTTTCACTCCTTTCTGGAACCCTACTATTCTGAGGTTATTCTGCCGGGATCAGCCATCTGCATCCTCCGCTTGGTGCACCAGCTCCCAGACCTTTGTGGTGAGGAACTGGACCTGCCCCTCCAGTTCCTTTAGCAATGGTCGCAAGTCCTTAAGTTCACTCTCCATACTTGTTACTTTAGCGGACAATTTCTTTTGATCATCCCGCAATAGGCCAACCTTCACACTCCCAGCATCCACTCGGCTGTGCAGATCTTGCCTCTTTGCTGCTATGGCTTCCAGGATCTTGTCGAGTTTCTCATCATGAGAGTTGGGGCCTCCTGGTCACGTTGTGCCACTGGAGGGGTGACCACAGGTCCCTCTTTCCGGCACTCCAGCAAGCCATTGGCGTGACCCCCTCTCCTAACCATGGCACCCAAGCAGCGGGGGACCGTTAACGGGGGACACAGATGTTAGCCACCTGTCCGGTAATCGTTCCCCTTCTTCCAGGCAATGAAACCAGGTAAGTGGCTTGGACAGGTAATTTCAAAACAGTGGGGCCCGCAGAGGCAGTGAAATGAAGCTCCACAGTGCAGACCAGGCAGCCAGAGAATCAGTGGGGGAGGTCAACTATTCACGCCTCACTGTGCTGTGGTATGAGAAGTCTGTGAACAAAAAGGAGCAATGCAGACTGTCTGCCAGTAATTTGTCAACAGATGAGGCCCATCATGTGAAACACCATCAAACAACTCAGTTCAACCTCGCCAGATACAGGTGCTAGGGGTATTTAGGCCAGACCGACTAGTCTTAACCGGCATCTTACCCCACATCAGTGCACCAGCAAGCCACTCACCACTTCCTTCTGTGGCCCTCACAGTGCCTGTTCCTTAGCAGTGCAGACCGGCAAATGAATCAGCTAGGCCCCAAGGAGGCCTACCCGCTCATGTCTCTGTCCTCCACCAGGAGCAGGCACATTCACTGCCGCTGGCCAGGCTGTGATCCGCCTCTCAACCCAGCCGGCATTCCAGTGCTGGGCCCACCTGCAGCTGGAGCTCATCTAGCAGTGGTGTCAGCTCCGCTCTGGGGCCAAGCGCTGCCTCACCTCCGCCAGCTGCTTGTCAGTCTGTGCCACAGGCCGCGCAGCAGCAGCACCAACATCGTGGCCCCTAAGCATGGGGGGGAGGGAGATGAGCTGCGCTGAATTCCGCGGTGCTATCTAGGCGTTTGCACACCACTGTGCTTTGGACTGGGGGGAGCACCCACCTTCAGCCGTGGGCAACTCCCTCTCATTCAGCCTCGTGGCCCCCAGGCATGCGGTAGAAGGGAGAGGAACTACGCTGTCTCCAGCTGAGTCCTCCGTCCCCGTGCTTCAGCCCGGGTTGGGCGGGGGAGAGGCTCACCTTCAGTCACGGGCCACACCCTCTTGTTCAGCCTTGTGGCACCCCGGCATGGGGGAGAAGGGAGAGGAGCTACGCTGCCTCCCACGGCGTCCTCTGCTGGTGTGTTTCAGCCCTGGGGGGAGGGGCTCAGCTTCAGCCACGGGCTGCTCCCTCACATCCTGCCTCATGGCCCCCAGGCATGGGGGAGAAGGGAGAGTATGCCTCCCACGGTGTCCTCCACTGCTGCGTTTCAGCCTCAGGTGGGGAGGGGCTCACTGTCAGCCACAGGCAGCTCCCCACTTTCTTCTTCGTGGCCCAAGGACATGGGTAAGAAGACAGAGTAGCCACGCTGCCTCCCATGGCATCCTCCACTGCCGTGTTTCAGCCTCGGGGGGAGGGGCTCACTGTCAGCCACGGGCCGTTCCCTCACGTTCTGTCTTGTGGCCCTCAGGCATGGGGGGGGAGAAGGGAGAGAAGCTGTGCTGCCTCCCGCAGCATCGTCCACCACTGCACCTCAGCCCTCAGGCAGGGAGAGGCCACCCCAGTACATCCAGGCCACACTGCAGTTGTGGGGGGGCGGAGCTACCCAACTATAAAGCAGTCTCCATGTGCCCCCCCGGTCCAGGCTCCCCACACTGCCATTCGATGCATGCTATCTGCCGAGATGGCTGCATGTGATGGTGAATCGCGGGTCAGGAGGCAGGAGCCTCTTCAAACTCCGCCAGCCATGTTGTGGTGGCAAACCACGCCCCCCTTCTGGGCAAATCACTTAATCTCCCTGCACCTACCAAAAAATGAATGTGTCCTTGTGTAACATAACTAGTGCTCATGTAAAGCACTCCAATACCTTCGGGTCAAGTTTTCGCTATATAAAACTGCAAAAAAAAAAAAACATTTCCTAGCCTCCAGGAAGTCAATCCCTAGGGCATGTGGTGTATATGTGGCCAGTGCAGCTATGTTTGCCCTGACAATGGTAAAGGATATAAGGGCCTCATTACGAGTCTAGCGGTTTTCTGACTGCCGGA